>NC_058083.1:472975925-473275925 GCF_014858855.1 Bufo gargarizans | reverse complement strand
GCCACAGTTCAAGCCTGCACATCCAGTAGTCCAGGGGTTCCTCGCTTCTCAGAGCGTCCACATCGGCTGTTAACCCGATGTAGTTGGACACATGTCAGTGTAGGCATTCCCTGAGGCTGGATCCGGAGGGCAGATGTCGATGTCGCCCTCTTCTTGCATGCGCTGTTGGATTGGTACCCGTTTCTCTGTGAGTCGAAATTCCTCTGCCAGCACCCGCAAAAGCAGAATGCAGCATTTCTCAAAGCAAGGCCTGAAAGTGCTGCATTATGACAGCCCTCTGTGATGCTGGTAACATGTCTGACATTTTGTGTTTGTACCGGGGGTACGTTGCCAACCAGTACTGGTTTTTGCTCTTTATGTGTTTTATACACGGGTCCCTCTTCAAACAATGAAGCATGAAGGCCCTCATTTGCACTAAACTGTAAGCGGTGGAGTGGCCTCGCTCCTGCTCATCGTCCAGGATAATGTCGTCCTCAGTCTCCTCCCCCCAGCCACGGACAACACCAGGGATCCCAGAAAAGCTTAAGGCATGCTCTTTTTGCTGCTCCTCTGCCCTGGCACTATCCTCCTCTGACTCCTCTTTAGACTCCTGTTGACTTGTCTCAGATGGAGTAGCCCCCCCTGGGAATTCATCCAGTATTGCGACTTACTCATCTTCCTTCTTCTGCTCTTTGAAGGCTTATCAATAACACAACACAATGCACGCTCCAGTAAAAAGGCGAGGCGTAAGGTACGATGTCACTAATGGCAACCTGGCTGCGCCTGACCAGTTTGGGGATCTCATCAAATGGCCGCAGAAGTCTGCATGTGTTGCGCATGAGAAGTCACTGGCGCGGTGAAAAAAAAAACAAGAACCTGTACTGCCGCAGAGTTCGTACAGGTAGTCGTTAACTGCACGATTCTGCTGGAGCAGCCTAACAAGGTGGAGGTCCAGTGCATTGGGCAGTCACAAATTCAGACATCTGACGGGCAAGTTGTGTTGCCGCTGAACCTCAGCAAGGCGAGCCATGGCCGTGTAAGATCTTCTAAAATGGCCAGAGATTTTCCTGGCCTGCCGCAAGACGTCCAGGACCCCGGGGTATTTGGCAACGAATCGCTGCACGACTAAGTTCAGGACGTTTGCCATGCACGGCACGTGTGTCATTTTGCCCTGTTTCAGCACGCTCTGCGGATTGGCACCGTTGTTACAAACCACTTTGCCAACTGTCAAATTGAGCGGGGTTAGCCACTGATCGGCCTGTGACCGCAGAGCTGAAATCAGCACAAGCTGATTGGCTCTTGGCTTCCAGGGACAATACCTGCAGCACAGCATGGCAACATCTCACCTGGCACGTCGAATATTTTCTGGGGATCTTAGGGGGTGTAGCGGAAGAGGCAGTAGCAGTGTTGAAGGAGGAGTCAGCCGAGGAGGATAGAGAGGATGGAGTAGGAGGAGGAGAAGAGGCCAGCCTGCATGCAATCCATGGCGGTAACACCAAATCCACATGTGTGCCACGGGTGGCATGCTTGACAGCCGGCAGAGGGTTCACCCAGTGTGCAGTAAACGTTTTGTACCCTCCCTGCCCGTGTTTGCTAGACCACGTGTCTATGGTCAGATGTATCTTGGCAGCGACACTGTGTGCCAGAAATATATTAACTTGCCGCTAAACATGGCCATATAGATCAGGGATGCCCTTCTGGAATAAATATTTTATTCCGGGGACCTTCTATTGCCTCCGACTCAATCAGTTTATATGGCAGTAGTTGGCGGGCCAGCAGTTATGACAAGCCAGCGGTCATCCGTTGGGCAAGAGGGTTATCCAGCATCATCAACTTTATACACTCGAACATTTGGGCCACGGAAGCCTGCCTTTTGCCAGATAAATGCGACGGCACGGTGGAAGGTCAAGTGGTGGACAAATGGGAGGAGAAGAGGTAGGACATGAAGCGACGCGAGTACGGCTTTGTGGGTTCTGAGGGTGTTGCTCCCACTGGGCTCGGTGATGGGGGCCCAGGTGCCTTATTAAGGCAGTCGTCCCTAGGTGAGTGTTGGGCTTCCCACGACTTATGCGTTGACAGCACAGGCTGCAGATGGCAACACTATTGTCAGCAGCTGACACGTTAAAAAAAGCCCACACTGCGGAGCCATGTGCTGGAATCCTGGGGGGCGCCAGATGTGACCGTGCATGGTGCATGGCTCGCTCCAGATACATTTGCAGTCTTCTTTTTGCCTCCTGTGCACTGCGAGTTCTGTCTGCTTCTCCTCCTTCTACCCCCTAGCTGCTGCTCTGTCTCTCTATCTGAACTCCCCTCCTCATTCTCTCTTGTGGGCACCCACGTGACATCCATCGATACGTCATCATCGTCAACTTCACCACCACTGACATTAAAGATCTTGGAGTAGGCAGCAACAGCGGGGACCTCCGTCCTTGGGCTAATCTGGGTACTCTCGTCAGACCGCTGGGTGGCGGTTGTTGCTAAGTCCTCTTCCTGATCCGATACCAAGAATGGTTGCGCATCGGTAAGGTCTGGGAATGGATGGGAAAATAATCCCTCTGACTCAAGTGGAGGGGCTATGGTGGTGGTGGTTGTGTCTTTGGGGGTGCACACTGCAGAGTGTGAGGAGGATGCAGAAGCAGAAGGCTGAGCGAGCCTCTCAACCAACTCTGGTGCGTCCTTTGACTTCGCACGCACTTTCTCCAACTTCCCACTTAGGCTTTGGCCTGGTGCACCTGCCTGACCCCTACTACACCTGTCGGTGTATCATAGGCTTCAATCTATATTTGGTAGAAGCCGGTATATCAATCCCCTCTATCAGTATTTTGTGGAAACAGCTATATAGAACCCCTTAATAAGTATTTTATGGAAGCTAGTAAATCAAACCTCTTAATCAATATTTGGTGGAAGCTGTTGTATCGCAGGACTCAAACAGTATTTGGTGAAAGCCGGTATATCAATCCCCTCTATCAGTATTTTGTATTTTGTGGAAAAGTTATATAAAACCCCTTAATGAGTATTTGCTGGAAGCTGGTATATCAAACCCCTTAATCAATATTTAGTGGAAGCTGGTATATCGCAGGCCTCAATCAATATTTGGTGGAAGCCGGTATATCAATCCCCTCTATCAGTATTTTGTGGAAACAGGTATATAAAACCCCTTAATGAGTATTTTCTGGAGGATATCAAATCAATATTTGGTGGAAGCCGCTGCATCGAAGTCCTCAATCAATATTTTGTGGAAGATGCTATATAAAACCCCTTAATTAGTATTTTGTGAAAGCAGGTATATCGCACCCCTTAATCAGTTTTTTTGGGGGGGCAACAGGTATATCACACCAGTTGCAATTAGTTATTCCAATACCGTTTGTCCCTCTATGTAGCTGCGGTATCTAAACAGAACGGCACACAACTGCTGCACAATACAAATGCACTATAATATACTTTTGTCACGGATGGTGTAACAGAAAACAAGAAGTTACAAATAAGGATCCGACTGGCTTGATCCGAAACTAAGGAACAAAAGGGTGACTCCTATTTAAGCCCTGAAACTCTCCCTGTCTTCTCAGACCATGCAAAGATCTCTATGATAGAAAATTGCATGCCCTCATGCCTCGACTGTTTGACACCTAAACACCCTATAATAGTGAAGGGACACGACCACTGGCTCCCTACACTTAATACGGAGTGAGTCAGGGTCACCTAGGATCAAGCAAACAGGAAAACACAAATCAATGAACAGACTTATCTGTAGAAGCATCAGTTGTAGCATCAATCATGTACACACTCCAGGAAGTTGTATAAACCGCAAAGTGATGCAGTATGGGAGGGTATTTAAAGAGATGCAATCAGTGCAACTAGATGACAGCTGAGAGAGGGAAACGAGATGACAAAACGAAAGCAAAACAAAAGAACCTCAAGCAGGAGGTTCTGAAGAACGTCTGTCAGAGCCTCTCAGATGTCTGTTGGTGACAACTTTCTATGTTAGAAGGTATATTATAGGTATATCACACCCCTCAATCATTTTTTTTTTGGGGGGGGGGCAACAGGTACAGTATATCACACCAGTTGCAATTAGTTATTCCAATAGCGTTTGTCCCTCTATCTAGCTGCAGAACCACACACAACTGCTGCACAATACAAATGCACTATAATATACTTTCTATGTTAGAAAGTATATTATAAGTATATCACACCCCTCAGTATGTCACACCTATCGATAGCACACCTATATCAGTCCTTAAAAATACTTTTGTGGCACTATTAGCTAGCGTTTGGTGTCCCTAACAGTCTGTTCCTGCTCCACACAGCAACCTCTCTCTACAATGGCAAAAACAGAATGTAAAATGGCTGCCAGATCGGTTTTTTTTTATACGGTGGGGGTGTGTCCATGTGCTGAAACGTCTCAATTGGCTGTCCTGTCCCACCTGATGGATGTGTCATGGGTCAAAGTTCAGCACAATGCAAAAGAATATCGTGCCGGCGGACTTCGCCATATGTTCGCATGTTCGGTGAACCACAAACAAACAAAGTTTGCCGCCAAACGAACGCCGGGCGAACCACAAGGCCATTTCTACTGCTGATATAACCTCTTTTGCTGCTCCCGTATTATCTTTTGCTGGGCTCTGATCTCCAGCATTGCCTTTTGGTCGCCCTGCTGCAGCTGCATAATTTTTTTAATTTTATTTACTGAGTACTGTTAGGATTTAAAAAAATATAAAAATTGCTTTCTTACTAATATTAAGATTAAGTGCATTGTGTGGAGTATTTGTTAAAGCATTGATGATTTACATTACAATTTGTTAGTTAATGATATTTATGATGATTATATAGTTAGTTAGTGCTGCTTTTGTGCTGTGCTGGTGGAGCGATGGGGCCCAGGGCCTAGGTGGCTTTGCCGCACAGTAAGGGCGCTGTGTGGCACAGTAAGGGCGCTGTGCTACACCCCCCATCTTTATATTGAAGGAGCAAAGTACCCCAAACCGACCGATTTACAGATTACATTTGGAAGCCTCATTTGACGGGATATCTCTGTTATAAACGCCACTGCAGACTTTCCACTAATAGATTGAGATCTGGTGGGCTTGGCAGTTAAATCCAATAGAAACACAGAGTCGTCTAAGAAAAACCTCTTGATACACCGTGTCACAGACACTTCTGAGGAGAGGAGAGGATCCAAAGTCTAAAGTCTGGAGAACCTTCGGTCGATATAAGGTAAAATTTACTTGCAAGTAATTTTATAGCGGGACGCCGCTATCTACTTTGTTTTCAGCGGGACGCTGCTGTAATTGGAAGTGGGACATAATAATATTCGATTGGACTTTATCAATACCCAGGTGTACACACTAAAATTGGACTGAACAATTGAATTAGAGATTGTATTTTATGACATCTGCACTATATTACCCTGAGTCTTTGTGTAAAACAATCATTTTTATTCATTTTATCGATCCATCTATCGATTTTTACAATTGATTTGTTTGAATAATATTATTCATAATAGCAATAAAGATATCAAACTGCATCAACCACATGGTCACGATTTCTTGAGTGCCCTGTTACACTGTTTAATATTTACCTATTGCATTGAGTGAGTGGTCTCAATACACAGGTGCACCGATTTGGGGTCCATTTTTTCCTAGTGCGACATCTTATTTAATTATTGATATATATATATATATATATATATATATACTCATGGCGAGGTAGAGCTGTATGATGTAACCTGCTGATTTGCTACATATCACACCAGGGGTGTGGGGTCTGAGCAATCGGATGTTGGCCAGCTGAGCAGAGATGTACCTGTCTAGTGAAGTGACGGTACGGTATGGGGTGTACAGCTGGTTCGCCTTCCCGTGGTGCACCCTGAGTGACTCTAAATGAACTAGCAAATACTGGCGGTAAGACAAAGAAAGCTTCTACTGAGTCCTGACCAACAGAACACAAACTCTAATCTATAGACTGTGTTTGTGGGTGTGTGGGTGTGTGGGTGTGGGGGGGTGTATATAGTGCGCAGCAGAAAAATGAATGCAATGTGCATGTGAGAGATATTTCTATGCTGTCCATATCTACATGCTATAGACATAGTGCTGTGCTGTTACAACCATACTTAGTGCACCAATCAGTAATATCTACTTAGACCTAAAAAAAAGTGAAGTTATATGTATCGCGAAAAAAACATTCGGATCATGAGTGGAGATTTTCGCAATCATGAATATTTTATATCACTCTCTCTTCCACAGTACCTTCCATAGTGCGGGTCACACAGACAGACAAGACACAATGCTTCAAATACTTACTTCCACACACTCAATTCTCCATGTAAATCACATTCTGTAATCTTTACATCCATGATCCTTTAAAGCATACATAACATTCTGAATCTTTCCCAGACTAGCTTCCTCGGAGCTTCTTCCCTAAATCAGGGTGCCACCATACTAGTACTCCTAGGGTTTAGATTTCCATACTTCATCCCTGCAACTTCAACACTGTGTTCCATGGATTTATTCACTTACAACCAAGACAGAAGCAGGCACCTCCTCTTTCACACTGCCACGCAGAGCTCACCCCTATGCAGTATATACACACTGTCTCCCACGTCTGGTCCGCCAGCCAAGACTAATCCACCTGCCGCCTCCTAAGGGGAGATCACTTAAGATGCCCCAGTCCAGGTCTTGTAGGTCTGCTGCCTCCTAAAGGGAGTTCTCATAAGATGCCCCAGTCCAGGTCCTGCAGAAATTTACCATAGTCCCCCTGGGCTACTCCCTCTGCCACCTCCTATGGAGAGATCTGTAAAGATGCCCCAGTCCAGGTCCAGCAGAAATCAACTGTAGCCCCCATTAACTGTGAAGGTGCCTGACACAAATCACGCAGACAAAATGCAAAACACAACCACAGAAGAGCAAACTCAAACTTTCCCTCCAAGGGTTCTAGGAACTCTAGGATTTTACATCAACCAAAGTTGTTACTGCATACGTAACATCAACAGCAGAACAGATTACAACAGCACAGTGGAGTATAGCACAAGAGGCAGATGTGATGACCAGAATTTTCTCTCCTTGTCTCTGAGGCTGCAGTCCTCGTCCTCAAGCGTGGTCCACCGTGCTTTGGGAACTCCAAATTCGGCTAGCGATGCTACTTCTCCTGACCCAAACGTTGGGCACCAATTGTTGAAGATGCCCTCATTCAGGGCTGCTTATGTTTGCTCTACTGCTCCAAATAAATAGTAACCAAAGGGTTTTACGTGCACAGAGGAAAAGAATTGTTACACACACACTGGGGTCAAAGCAAAATCTAATTTATTACAGGAAGTGAAGCAGGTTATATAGACATCAGAGGGGCATTCCCCCTGAATCTCTTGGCATTGTTTGATTGGCTAAAATATGAAAATAAGAAAAGAGATAACACTTGGCATCTGCGTATTGTGCATTGTTTTACTAACTGTGTATGTGAACTATGTAAATATCTAGCTGTAAGCTCCATATTGTAATAGAGTCTTCACTAACAGCAGAAACGCATATATGACATAGTTAGGAGGCGTGTCATCTTGGGTAGGATGGAAACTTGCTCTGAAGAAGATAAGGTGTTGTCTGAGAGCTGGAGTATATGGGAGCATTCTTATCTGATTCAAAGAATGATGGCCACATCTCTATTAATTGATTTTACCATTGTAAAATGAGATAAACAAGGTTGCATCATTGCATCATCCTTTTCCACCAACTATCTTTACATTTCTCCTTGGCATTGAGATTAAGTAATGGTTCTACTGAAAGATTTACCATCTGTATAATCTCAAAAACCTCCATCCTAGACAAAAGTGGCCACTGAGGGTTCCTTATCTTCAATATGTCTACATCACAAGAGATCTGTCACTCGTTAAGGTGACTATACCTACTGTGAATAAGATCTTATAATTAGATTTGAGCAGACACCTGGATGTTCGGGTTAGGTCGAACTTCACAAAAAAGTTCGAGTTCGGGACCTGAACTTAACCCCGAACCCAAACCCCATTAAAGTCAATGGGGACCCGAACTTTGGAGCACTAAAATGGCTCTAAAAAAGTAATGGAAAGGGCTAGAGGGCTGAAAATGGCAGCAAAATGTGGTTAAGAGCATGGCAAGTGCTAAAATAAGTAAAAATAAAAAATAATAATCTTGATCTAGGAGGAGGAGTTCCATAAGGAGCAGGAGCTTGAGGAGGCTGTGGATGTAGTGGTGTAGGTGGAAGCGGCGGTGGAGCAGGAGGTAGCCAACACCGTTTTTTTTTTCTTCTTGTTTAAATTTGGGTAGACCCCATAACATTTTGAAAAAAATAAAATAAAACAAAGAGAATGTGCACTGGAGTACAATAATGGCTGGGTGAGGACAGTATACATGTCTGATCTGCACAAGGTACGGACAAGTCCTGTGGGATCCCTGCCTGGTTCATTTTAATAAACGTGACCTTGTCCACATTGGCTGTGGACAGGCAGCTGCGCTTCTCTTTGATAACCCCCTCCTGCTGTGCTAAACAAATGTTCAGACAATACACTGGTTGCAGGGCAGGCCAGCACCTCCAAGGTGTAAAGTGCAAGCTCAGGGCATGTGCCTAATTTGGAGACCCAGAAGTTGAAGGGGCAGACCCATCAGTCAGTACGTGTAGGCATGTGCACACATACTGCTCCACCATGTTGCACGTCCCCGTGATGTCCATGATCCAATTGGATATCTTCCCTATTAGCTTTCAATGTTCTTTTATGCACCTACCATGGTGATCACGGGTAATAGGAAATCAGGGTTCCATGTCAGAGAGGGAGCCTGAAAAGCATAAAAGTAAAGGAGGAAGCACGCGGCAATTACCCACTCCCGACTCGGGGAGGTAGTGACGATAAATAACAATACAGGACTCTTAAGATGCCCTGTTATTGGAATGATTAATAAAAAATTACAGAGAATGTCACTGGGGGGATTTGGGATTTGGAAACTTTATACAGGAGAGGTCCTGCTGCCACATTGTTGACTCTAGATAACTTCTGCCTGATCGCACGTCCCCGTGACGTTCAAGATCCAATTGGATATCTTCTCTATCAACTTTCGATGTTCTTTTATACGCCTACCATGGTAATCATGGGTAACGGGGAATCAGGGTTCCATACCGGAGAGGGAGCGTGAAAAAGGGATACTACATCCAAAAGAGGGCAATGGCTGAAATGTGATTGAGTGGAAATGTGGGACAAGTTGTTAAAGCGAAACAATCGAATGAAAGGAGGGGGCGCGTGTCAATTAAAGACGAATTTTAGAAATGTAAGTCCCTGTCACCTATGCAGTGCAGGGGTTTTTCATGGGCAAAACTGGGTTCATGTCACCCACCAATTGAACAGACGATTTTACAAAAATTAGGTCCCTGTCACCTATGCAGAGCAGGGGTTTATTCACAGCAAAAATGGTAAAATGTCACCCAAGAATGTAACAGACGCTTTTGCACCCTGCTTCCTCTTTTGCTGTGCTGGTGCCTCTGTGCGACCACCGCCTCTTCCTCCAAACTGCACACGTCACTCGCATGACCTTGATTCCATGTGGGTTCTAGTACCTCGTCATCCTCCACATCTACTATTTACCCTCCTTGTCGGTCTGCAGACTGCAGAAAGCAGCAGCAGTTGGCACCTGTGTTTTGTCATCATCAGAGACGGGCTGCGGTGGTCCTACCATTTCCTCATCCTGAAACATAAGGGGTTGGGCATCAGTGCACTCAATCTCTTGCACTTTTGGTGCAGGGCTATGTGGATAACCCACGGAAACCCTGCTAGCAGGGTCATCAAAAAGAATAACAGACTGCTGCATGACTTGGGGCTCAGACTGCTTGCCTGATTTGCAAGAGGGTGAGTTGAAAAACAGATGGCCATGGGATTAGGTGCCAACTCTGATCTTTCAGCAGGAGACTGGGTGGGAGACAATGTGAAGGAACTGGAGGCACTGTCAACCACCCAATCTACTATCGCCTGTACTTGTTCTCGCCTCACCATTTGTAGAGCCGCATTCGGCCCAACTAAATAACGATGAAGGTTCTATCGCCTACTCGCACCTGAGGAAGGTGTTTCACTTGTGCGTGTAGCTGGCACAGATCGACCACGTCCTTTCCCTGCAACAGGAGCTCCACCAGCACCAGCAGCACCAAGAGTATTTAACGCTTGTATCGGACTGTCAGAAATGCAGCAAAGGCCGCAAATGTAGTATCTAGCACAAAAAGTTATTTTTTGTAATACCAGAATATAACAGCAGTATTTAACGCTTGTATTGGACTGTCACAAATGCAGCAAAGACCCCAAATGTAGTATCTTGCACAAAATGGGTGTTTTTTTTTTAATTAGAATATAACAGCAGTATTTAACGCTTGTATTGGATTGTCACAAATGCAGCAAAGGCCGCAAATGTAGTATCTTGCACAAAATGGGAGGTTTTTTTAATACCAGAATATAACAGCAGTATTTAATGCTTGTATTGGACTGTCACAAATGCAGTAAAGGCTGCAAATGTAGTATCTTGCACAAAATGGGTGTTTAAAAAAAAAAATGAATATAACAGCAGTTTTTAACGCTTGTGTTGGACTGTCAGAAATGCAGCAAAGGCCGCAATTGTAGTATCTTGCACAAAATGAGTGGTTTTTTTTTAAAACCAGAATATAACAGCAGTATTTAACGCTTGTTTTGGACTTTTACAAATGCAGAAAAGGCCGTAAATGTAGTATCTTGCACAAAATGAGTGTTTTTTTTTTTAAACCAAAATATAACATCAGTATTTAACACTTGTATTGGACTGTCACAAATGCAGCAAAGGCCCCAAATGTAGTATCTAGGACAAAATGGATTTTTTTTCTCAAACCAGAAATATAAAAGCAGTATTTAACGCTTGTATCGGACTGTCAGAAATGCAGCAAAGGCCGCAAATGTAGTATCTAGCACAAAAAGTTATTTTTTGTAATACCAGAATATAACAGCAGTATTTAACGCTTGTATTGGACTGTCACAAATGCAGCAAAGACCCCAAATGTAGTATCTTGCACAAAATGGGTGTTTTTCTTAAAATTAGAATATAACAGCAGTATTTAACGCTTGTATTGGATTGTCACAAATGCAGCAAAGGCCGCAAATGTAGTATCTTGCACAAAATGGGAGGTTTTTTTAATACCAGAATATAACAGCAGTATTTAATGCTTGTATTGGACTGTCACAAATGCAGTAAAGGCTGCAAATGTAGTATCTTGCACAAAATGGGTGTTTAAAAAAAAAAATGAATATAACAGCAGTTTTTAACGCTTGTGTTGGACTGTCAGAAATGCAGCAAAGGCCGCAATTGTAGTATCTTGCACAAAATGAGTGGTTTTTTTTTAAACCAGAATATAACAGCAGTATTTAACGCTTGTATTGGACTTTTACAAATGCAGAAAAGGCCGTAAATGTAGTATCTTGCACAAAATGAGTGTTTTTTTTTTTAAACCAAAATATAACATCAGTATTTAACGCTTGCATTGGACTGTCAGAAATGCAGCAAAGGCCCCAAATGTAGTATCTTGCACAAAATGGGTGTTTTTTTTTTTAAACCAGAATATAACAGCAGTGTTTAATGCAAAGATAGTGTTTAAGGCAAAAGCCGCAAAGGTACTTTATGTGGAAAAAATAAGATTTTTTTCTCCCACAGTTAAACAGATGGATTTACTGATTCTATTTCACTATCATATTTGCAGTGCAGGCCTCAAAGGTGCTTTATGGAAAAAAATATATGATTTTTTTCACCCACAATTAAACAGATGGATTTAACTGATTTTCTTTTACTATCACAAATGCAGTGCAGGGCGCAAATGTACTTTTTAGCAAAAAAATAATAATTTGTCCCCACAGAATCTAACAGATGGATTTACTTGGATGGTACTTCATAGAAAAAAAATTGAATATGTCACCTCCTGGGTCCCTGAACTCACAGGTGTATTCCGTATATTATTTTCCCTTCCCCTGGAACATATGCAGTGCAGGTGCACTTAAAAAATGGGTATATGTTGCCCACTGAACTAAAAGAACAGGGTTAAATTATAGTCCCTTGCACATATTCAGTGCAGTGCAGTGCTTGCAGCCTTTCAAAAAGCACCACTAAATCACCGAACACAGAACTCGAACCCGAACTTTTACTAAAAAATGTTCGGGTTCTCTCATCCCTACTTATGATTGAAAATCGTGTAAGCAAAGATATTAAAGATGTATCCATGTTGTATAGAAGATTTGATGCCGTTCTCAGGAGTGTTGAATGTGCCTTTCTTTATGTTTGAAGCTTTCCAGCTATTTTCTGGTCACCCAAAGGAATAAAGTTAAGAAGCCAGGTGATCTGACTACAGCAATACCTACCACCAATTCTTCCGCACATGCACTGTTGTATGGCCATCTTTCAGGTCTCATATTAGCTATTAGTGTTGAGCGAAGTTAAAAAAAAATTATTTGGCTGCTTCGCCAAATTTCACAAAGAAATTTGCTTAGTGACGAATAATTATTTTGTAATGAAGCGCATTTCTATCTATGTAGCAGGGCCACCCCCATCATTGTCCACTCAGATGCCACATTGATTGCTGATCGTGGTATCTGAAATTAACATTGAGGGCTTTCAGGGGTTAATCAGGTTAAAAAATAAATAAAAAAATACTTATCTATTTGATCACATAGAGGTTCCTGCAGCCATTTTGATTGAAGACACCATGTGAAATGTCATGCGGTGAGGTCATCACGCTGGCCGGTGTGGTGACATCATACGTCACTGCATGCGAGATTTCTCGCTGTATCTTTAATAAAGATGGTTTTGGTAGCCCCTTTGCATGCAAATTGCTGATTTATTGGATGAGTATTTTTTTTTCACCATTGATTCATTACCACGAAGTGCGAGGAAACTCAGCTTCACAGTGAATTAAATTTTTCCTGAAATTCGGATCAAAGTCAATTTGTTTGACTACGATTCACTCATCGCTATTAGCGGTCCAACAAAGGCCACCACCCTATTATAATTGAGAATGTCCAATTCATTTTTATACTAGTAGCAAAAAAATACAGAAAAGATAGCAGATGTGTCTTAGAGAAAAACTTGCAAAATGTAGAACATGGCAAATTTATATTTTACAGTGAAATATCCTTGAGAGCTCAAGGTCACTCAGAAGTGGGCACCTTCTTCACTTTTTGATGTCACAGATATCTAAAATAAACATTTCCTTTATTGCGAAAAAATGTTGGTATTGGCTTCTGACAATGTTGATGTTCAGATAAAATCTGTTTATTCCCAGGATAGAATGGTCCGTGTACTTTTCTATTCTTCCCATTCCTTTTCTCAGCCCCTGATGATTTATCAATCAGAAAATGTGTCGGTCTCGAGAGGATGAGAAAAAGCACAGTAGCTCAGTATGCACTGAATGCTTTCTGAAGTCGTCTTCTTACTCAACCTCAATAGACAGAATATGGGTCACATTATTCCATCGTACATGGAGAGAGACGACAGAAGAGAGGCAAAGAAGGCAATTCAGTGTTATATAGCAATATCTGCTGGTTTGCTGTGTGCTGGCTACAAAACTGCTTAAAGGGGCATTCTCATTTCAGACAATAGGGGGATAATATTAGCATATGCCCCCATTGTCTGATAGGTGCGGGTCCCACCTCTGGGACCCGCACCTATCTCTAAAATGAAGCCTAACACAAGGCCGGCAAAGTGGTGGCTGGTGGTGCTGGTCCGGCCACCACCAAGCCTTCTTATTGGCCCAGTGCTCGGACGTTTTAGATGTCGGTCTTAATCCAACCCTGCACTGGCGGTGGATGGGCCAAAGTTATATAGAGGTGCCAACAGCTACTCCTAAAAGAGGCATAGAAAATGGTAAATGGCCGTTTTATAATAAATTATCGCCTTAGTTTTTTTCTTTTTCAATCTCTTTTTATTGAAATTTAAACCAAAACAATAATTGTGTCATGTATTCATATAATAGGTAAGTACATGACAATGATATATGCATTCACATTTATAAATTTTAATATTAGATAACTATTGATTGAACATATTATGAAACTTTGCACAGGGCTCATGATTGTAGATCTCGAGATTATATACCGTATTTTTCACCCCTTAAGAAGCATTTTTTCTCCAAAAAGTGGGGGGAAATGCCCCTGCACAGCGTGAGGGCACACTGTGACCTCAGGCTGTGCGCGCCAGTTCACAACACAGCACAAGGAAGAGGATCGCGCTGGAGGAGAGAGGCGGGGTCGTCCGGAGCGGGAAAGGTAAGTGCTTTTTTATTTTATTATATATCAGGCTGATGGGGGCTAATATAAGGATACTAGTGGCTGATATAACGCTGCTGGGGGCTAATAAAACACTTCTGGGGGGCATGGTGACAGGCATTGGTGGCTAATAAAATGCTGCTGGGGGCATGGTGACAGGCAATGGGGGCTAATATAACGCTGCTGGGGGCATGGTGACAATAAATTGTCCCACATTTTCACCCGATCACATTTCAGCCATTGACCCGCCTTGGATTTGGTATCCCTTTCTCACGCTCGCTCTCTTGCATGGAGCCCTGATTCCCTGTTACCCGTGATCACCATGGTAGGCGCATAAAAGAACATCGAAAGTTGATAGAGAAGATATCCAATTGGATCGTGGACGTGCGACATGGTTGAGCAGTATGTGTGCACACGCCTATACGTAATGACTGATGGGTCTGCCCCTTCAACTTCTGGGTCTTCAAATTGGGCACATGGACTGAGCTTGCCCTTTACACTTTGGAGGCGCTGGCCTGCCCTGCAGCCAGTGTATTGCCTGAACGTCTGTTTAGCACGGCAGGAGGGGGTTATCACAGACAAGCGCAGCCGCCTGTCCACAGCCAATGTGGACAAGCTCATATTCATTAAAATGAACCAGGCAGGGATCCCACAGGACTTGTCCGTACCTTGTGCAGAATAGACATGTTTACTAGCCTCATCCAGCTATTGTTGTACTCCAGCGCACTTTCTCTTTGTTTTATTTTTTATATTTCCCAATGTTTTGGGGTCTACCCAAATTTAAACTGAAAATAAATATATAAAATAAAATAAAACCCAAAACCAAAAAACAGTATTGGCTACCTCCTCCTCCACCGCCGCTTCCACCTACACCGTCACAACCACCGTCTCCTCAACCTCCTACTCCATATGGACCTCCTCCTCCTAGATCAAGATTATTATTTTTTATTTTTACTTATTTGATGTTATTTTAAGTCATTTCCCTATCCACATTTGTTTGCAGAGCACTTGCCATGCTCTTACCCACATTTTGCTGCCCTTTCCATGACTTTTTAAGAGCCATTTTAGTGCTCCAAAGTTCGGATTCCCATTGACTTCAATGGGGTTCGGGGTCATGTTGGTGTTCCGACCTCAAACTTTCTGTGAAGTTCGGCCGAACCCGAACATCCAGGTGTCCGCTCAACGCTATCCACGGGCAGTGTGTATTCCACCTGCAGATCTAGACGGAACGGCACGTACAATCACAGAATGGCATGAACATATATGGGATCACACAACAGGTATACACAGATAATAAAAGTTATGAGAATTGTTGTCCATTTCTCACACCTCTTCCCTTTATGATATGCCACAGGAACTGACTACAAGTCGGTTCCCAAGCACATCGGTGCAGCAGGTTCTCCTTGTTGTGACAAACAGTAAATGGGGTAGGTATTGTTCCAAGTCTCTGCCCTGGGAATCTACGAGCATAAGCCGTTCATTTGCGGGTGGTAGGTGGTGGCCGCAATATGTTATCACAGAATGGCATAAACATATATGGGATCACACAACAGGTATACACAGATAATAAAAGTTATGAGAATGGTTGTCCATTTCTCACAACTCCCCCCTTTATGATGTGCCAGGGGAACTGACTACAAGTCGGTTCCCAGGCACATCGGTGCAGCTGGTTCTTCTTGTCATGACAAACCATCAGCGTTGCTATGGTCACTGCCCTTCCAGTGCTGAAAGGAGAAGTAATATTGTTGCAGGGCTTGGCTCCATCGGAGCAGTTTCCTATTGTCCCCTGATACCCTGTTTAACCAACTCACCAACTCAGGGGATTATAATCCGTGATCACTATGAAGTTGCACCCATAGAGATAAGGTTGTAGCTTCTGCAGCGCCCATACAATCGTAAGACACTTCTTTTCTATGGTGGCATATGCCAACTCTCTGGGCAGCAGCTTCCGGCTTAGGTAAACAACCGGATGTTCTTCGCCTCTCTGATTCACTTGGCTGAGGACCGCTTCTAGGCCATAGATGCTAGCGTCTGTTTGTGATGAACTAAACACCGCAATTTCATCCAAGTAGGCAACAGCAAACCCCTCCAGTCCTTCCAGCAGTTTATTAACTAGTTGCTGAAAAGTTGCTAGAGCATTCTTCATGCCAACGGGCATCACAAGGAATTCATATAGTCCGAAACGAGTGACAAATGCTGACTTCTCTTCGGCATCCTTGGTAAGGGGGATCTGCCAATATGCCCTACTCA
The DNA here is from genome assembly GCF_014858855.1 of Bufo gargarizans. Taxonomy (NCBI): domain Eukaryota; kingdom Metazoa; phylum Chordata; class Amphibia; order Anura; family Bufonidae; genus Bufo; species Bufo gargarizans. Next base: position 473,259,427 of record NC_058083.1, on the reverse strand, counting down.
GGTCCATAATAGTTAGAAAACGGGCCACAGCTAGTTGATCCTGCAGTTCATCCATCCTCGGCATTGGACAGGTATCCGAGACGGTGACTGCATTTAGCTTTCAGTAGTCTACACAGAATCGGGTGGTCTGATCCTGATTGGGGACAAGTACTACAGGGAAGACCCAAGCACTGTTTGACTGTTGGATCACTTGCAGCTCCAGCATCTCCTCTATTTTGCATTGTATTCCTCTATTTCGCATTGTATGTCCACCTTCACCTCTAGGGAGACCCGGTAAGCGGACTGTCAGATTTGTGGGCGATTGCTGGTGTCCACCTGATGAACTGCCATTCTACCTGGCTTGCCAGTAAAAACACTGAGATAAGAAGTGAGTACGCATACAGCTGGGACCGTTGAGCCGTTGATAGCTGCGGGTTAAATTAGGCACCTTCCAGAAAACTGGTGTCCTGGGATACAGCTAGTAAATCAAGCAAGGGTTTGTTTTCCCCTTCCATTGGCAGACTACAAACTGGCAAGGCATTAGTCCCTCGTTCATAAGTAGCCTTTAGCATGTTGACATGTACCACTTTTCGTTGCTTTCCCCCTTCATGCAGAGCTATCACATAGTTCACATCATTCAGGCGTTAGAAATGGTGAAGGGCCCGTCCCAGGCTGCCTGGAGCTTGTTTTGGGGCATTGGTATCAGCGTCCACACTTTTTGCCCAACTTCATATTGTCTCTCTCGGGCATTACGATCATACCATCTTTTCTGGGTGGCTCGGGCCTCCTGCAGGTTGGTACAGACTAGTTGGGTCAAGGTTTGCATCCTCTCTCTGAATTTCAGTACATACTCTACCACAGAAACTTCAGGGGTGACTAGCTTCCCTTCCCAGGACTCCTTTATCAAATCCAAGGGGCCCCATACCCTCCTCCCATATACCAGCTCAAAGGGGGAGAAGCCTGTTGAGGTTTGAGGCACCTCTCTGTAGGCAAACAGTAAATGGGGTAGGTATCGTTCCCAGTCTCGGCCCTGGGAATCCAGCAGGATTTTTAGCATCTGCTTGAGGGTCCCTTTAAAATGTTTGCATAAGCCGTTCGTTTGCGGGTGGTAGGTGGTGGCCACAATATGTTGTACCTGCATCCACGTGCACAGGCATTGCATGAGGTCATACATGAACTGAGTGCCTTGGTTGGTGAGCATTTCTCTGGGGAAGCCCTGCCGAGAGAATATTACCAGGAGCGCATCTGCAACCTTATCTGTCAGGATAGATGATAGTAAGGTGGCTTCAGGGTATCTGGTGGCACAATCCACCACAGTCAGGATAAACCGCATCCCGGAGCTACTGGGTATGGCTAGGGGGCCAACAATATCCACTGCAAGTCACTGGAAAGGTTCTTCAATCACTGGCAAAGGGATAAGGGGAGCTTTCTTGGCATCCCCGGACTTTCCCACTTTTGACAGGTTTGACATGAGCGACAATAGTTAGCTATATCCGTCCCCATGTTGGGCCAATAAAAGTTAAGAGCCAGCCTGGCCTTCGTTTTGTGAATTCCCAGATGTCCTGCCAGCGGTATTTAATGGGCAACCTGTAGCAATTGTCCTCTAAATGGGTGGGGTATGACCAATTGATGCTCACCCAGCCAAACTTGTTGTGGCTCAGCAGGGAGGGTCTCCTGGTAAAGTAGGCCTTTGTCCCAGTATACTCGTTCTCCCGAAGACTCTGGAGGGGGGTTGTCAGACAGACTCTTTAGTTTTCCCAAACTAGGATCACATTGTAAGGCCTTTTGGAAAACCTGGCTGCTGGTCTCCAGGGCATAGCAGTGAAGTAGGGGATGTTGCCACTTTCAGGTCTGTGGGGCTGTCCAACAGGGCCTTGGGGAGGGATGCAGCATTAGCACTCTGGCTATGGGTCACAGCCGCCACAGAGGGACTACAGACCAACCTGTCCTCACATTGTCCCTCATGTCCATATCCTTTTCCGTCAGGATCCACCCCCAACTCATCACAAAACCCCTCCTGGTCTCTGCGGTCCTCCTCCTCCTCTGATACCAGTGAGTCTCCCCCAGGCTGGGTGGTCATATACTGGGATACCATCTGCCCCAAGTCAGTTTTCAGCAATACGTTAGTAGGGATGGCGTTGGTCACTCCCACAGTCCAGATTCCCTGACCAGCACCACAATCCAGGAATACTCTTGCCATGGGAATTGCAAGGTTCATCCCTCCTATTCCTTCGACAGCCAGGGTTTGTCCAAGGAGTATATCCCCTGGGCTTACTAGCTCTGGACGCATAAGGTAACTTCTGCCCCCGTATCTCATAGTCTGATGGTGACTTGGTTGCCTATGGTGACAGACTGCAGGTTTTCTGCATTCTTGCAATCCGCCACAGCCACAAACAAAACAGAGGGAGTAGTTATAGGTGGCTTTGGCAAGGTGGAGCTCTTCCTTTTGGCAGGGCAGTTGCTGTGTAAGTGTCCTACTTGGTTGCAGGTAAAACATCGGCGGCCATCAAAGGCTGGCCTTTTAGGGACAGGAGGGGCAGCCCCCCCTGAGGGTCAGCTGATGGAGGGAAGGGTACCCAGAGTGGGCTTGCTCCCTTTCCAGCTGGCACCAGGAGGCTTTCGTAGTGCTGAGTTACGGTTGGCAACATAAGTATCCGCCAGTCTTGCTGCCTAGGTGGCATCCTTGGGCTCCAGGTCCATAATGAATTGTCGCACTTCCAAGGGGCAAAGGTGTAAAAACGGATCTTTCACTATTAAATCCTGCAGTTCCTCAAATGTGGTGATGGATATTCCACGGACCCACTGATGAAGGTTAGTCCTCAGGCCATCTAGGAGATCCGAATAGCTATCACTGGTTCCTCGTTGTAGTGTCCGGAATTGTTTGCAATAAACCACTTGGGGAAGTTTGTATTTCCTGATCAGGGCTTGCCTTATGGCATCATAGTCACGATCCTGGTCATGAGGAAGAGCTGCAAACACCTCAAGGGCTTTTCCCCTGAGGCCTGCTGTCAGGTATGGTATCAGAAGGGGTGGATTAAGTGCATGATAGGCATGGGGCTGTCTACCCAACTCGAGCCCCTCCCTCCATTTTAGTTTAAAAAAAATCTGTATGAAGATGCTGCTGTGCTTCGTGAGCACCACAGTCTCTTCCTAGGCCATATGACATCACATTCATCGTTCACATGGTCTAGGTGCAGCTCAGTTCCATCTGAGTGATTGGGTCTGAGCTGCAGTACAAAGTACAGTGCTATCAAATGGACAGCGCTGTGCTTGGTAAAGAGCAAAGAATATGCCGCGCTCACTGGAACATTGCGGTCTCCTCAAACAGCTGTTTGTTGGGGGAGCCAGGAGTCGGACCTCCGCTATCTCATAACTCTCTAAGTTCAGATGTCATAGATGTTACAGTGAATTATTGTGTTATGTAGGGTGCTACATAGGACTGCAGGGAACATCTACTACGTTATCTGTTCACAGAAAGTTATCACTGTTATCTGGGCTGTTACAAATTTGCCAAATTTAAAATACATATGATTATAATGAAAAATACTTGGAGGAGAATACAGCACCACATACCTCTTACATACAGCGAGACCTCTTTCCTCTTCTTTTGCGTCTGACCCAGACCACCATGACAAATTATTTAAGCCGCATCACTACAGAGTTTGTTACACAGACACAATAGATTTCTCAATTTTTCCATCAGCCTCCTCATTCTGATGTCCCAACAATGTCATCCTGCTACCACTCCCAATACTGTGTCCACTGTGCTCCCCAATGTCCCAGGTACTATACTGCTGAAAAAATAGTGACCCGAGTAGACGTTATTGGAGTCATTTATCAAACTGGTGTAAAGTAGAATTGTCTTAGTTGACCATAGCAGCCAATCAGATTCCACCTTTCATTTTCCAAAGGAGCTGTCAAAAATGAAAGGTGAGATATGATTGATTGGTTGCTAAGGGCAACTAAGCCAGTTCTATATTACACCAGTTTGATAAACTATCCCAAAGATCCCTATAGTGTCTACATCAATTATAATACCCCCTAAAGTGCCACAGTAATAATAACACCCTATTTTGTGATCCAGTTAATAATGCCTGCATAGTGTCCCCAAAAATAATGTCCCCCTAATATGTCATGTAATAGAAATGCCCCTACAGTGCCTCGTCCCCCACACTGACACCACATAGTAATTTTCTTCACACTGTCCCCATATAGTAATTTCCCACACACTGCCCCAATATAGTAATTTCCTCACCCTGCCTCATATAGTAATTTTCCCCAAATTGCCCCATATAGTAATTTTCCCCAAATTGTCCCATATAGTAATTTCCCCCACATTGCCCCCACATAGTAATTTCACACACACAGTAATTTCCCCCACACTGCCCTATATAGTAATTTACTCCACACTGCCCCATATAGTAATTTCCCACACACTGCCCCCATATACTAATTTCCCTCACACTTTCCCCACATAGTAATTTTCCCTAACTTGCCCCATATAGTAATTCTCTCCACACTACCCCCATAAAGTAAATCCCCCCCCACTGAGCCCATAAAGTAATTTCTCCCACACTGCCCCATACAGTAATTTCCCCCACACTGCCCCCATCAAGTAGTTTTCCCCCACACTGCCACCCCATGAAATAGTTTGCCCCCACACTGCCCCCTATTAATTAGTTTGCCCCAACACTGCCCCATTAAGTAATTTGCCCCCCAGAATGCCCCATTAAGTAATTTGCCCCCCACACTGCCCCATTATATAATTTTCCCCCACACTGCTCCATTAAGTAATTTTCCCTCACAATGCCCTCATTAAGTAATTTCCCCCTACACCGCCTCATTAAGGATTTTTCCCACTGTCCCTGCAGTAATATGACCTCCTCTGCCCCCCAAAGTTGGTACATGCACACACAAAAAAAACTAAAGGCTAATACTTACTTGTGTCCGTTATGGTAAGGCAGGCGCGCATCAAAGCCCTGTTCCCTGGCACAAGCATGTGATGATGTCATAGAACGTGATTACATCATCACGCACGCCTGCATCAGGCTTTTATTACCACATAGGCCTCAGGCCAAATAAGCCTGAAGCCTATGGGGGTGATATGCGGCGGGCCTATGAGGGTGATATTTCAGTATGTGGGGGTTTTGGTCGGAGTTGGACTCCCCAGCGATGCTGTGCTTGAGGCTGCCGACCTGAATGCCGCTATTATAAACCGCTATTGGGTATCGGGCCCACTGCTCCCTGGGTAGCTGGTGCTGTCGGCAAGTCTTTTCAAATCCTCATAGGAAAGTGTCCAAGTCGGCATCCTTGTCCATAGTGGGGAAGTGCTCTGGATGAGACTTGAACACTGTAACGCTTCTGGACTCGCTGATTCTGGATGAAGTAGAATCAGTACTTTGGAGTCGGGCTAAGTCCAGCTGGTACTGTCTCTCAGCTGGTATCTCTGCAGCCTCCCGCTCTGCAGCTGCAGCCTCCTTCTCCTGATATTTTTGCATTAAATGTAACTTTGCATCAAGATCCACAGGGCCAAGAAATTTTAGAACACTTTGTAGATAAGCCTCCATAGCAGAAAATCTTCCTCCTGCTTGGGTATCTTCCACAGCCATACCAGTTTCTGAAGCAGGACTGCAACTGCCCTGGTCCAGTGTCCTCTCTTGGGTCTGATCCTCCCAAGCAAGAGCCTCGATCAGCTGCTCTTTGTTCTTGCCCACAACAGAGATTCCTCTCTCACATTGTGCAGAAAGCACATCCTTCGTATAACACCTGGATGTTGAGGCGGCCATCTTTGTACATGTTGTGCGGAAAAAAAAAAGATAGAGAAAGAAAAACAAGAAGGTGGGGGGACTGTTTTGCATGTATGTCTTCAGAACAAAAATTAAGTACTGCATTTTGCCTTGTGTGCTGGTCTACCTCACAAGGTCGCTACCGGCCGTTAGTGTCAGGAATAATTGTGTAAACCTGGCACTAACACCCTAGTCAAAGAAAAACAATGACTATCCCACTGCTGCCACCAATCTTTGTAAAGTACGGGAACTACCCTGTCACGTGACCCGGGTCCGACTGCCAAGGGTCGATCTATTTCACGCACTCAATCTTTCGCTCCCCTACACACACAGGCCTCAGATTGAGCCTCGATCATACCCTAACACAGCCTCTCATGCACCCCAACACGCTGCCACCATCTATTACATTTAATCAATACACCGATTAATTAAGGGCTCATAGAAAACCTCACAGTGCTCCACTCGCAAGCAGGCTCACAGTAGCACAGGCCACACTTATAGCAAATACGGTAAAGCAAATTGCACTTATACACTTAAAAAAATTTAGGTTACTGGGCTTGTTCAGGGCACAAGGCAAAACCATTAAAGATGTGCTTTAATGTACTAAAAAGGTACAGTACTTAGTTACTAAAAAGTTATAAGAAGTAAGACATACATAAATGTGCACAAAACAGTATAAAAATAAAAGGATAAAAAGCAGAAAGGTTCTCACTCAACAATTTGTGTGGTCAGAGTCCATTCTGTTTTTTCCGGGGACAGGAGGAAAGTGGAACACAACCTAATGTTGATCGATCCCCAAATTGTGTTCCAGAAATGTTCCCAATAGTTCATTTTTATCCCCATTCGGCATAGGGTGGATCTGAGAGGAGTCTACATCCTATTCTGTCCCAGCCTTCTAGGATGGCCCTCATTACCTGTGCATGCTCCACCTCTCTTACTCAGCTGGCAGACATGAAATATTAATAAAACATGGCTTCCCATCCACACTAATGGATATTCAGGACCCAACATGGTTTCAATAATGCATATTATATCCGGCTGATCATTTTGATACCACACATGACCGGTGTGGTTGTCCCAGAAGGTGACATACTGGTTGTGTGGGAATGCTGGCTGTCAGGGATAGAATGTTTAGACCCCCTACGATGCACACATCACGCGGAGTGCAATGATCACAATTATTAATACATGAGTTGTACCAGAGATGAGTTATTGCTTATGAGATATTTTCTTCGTCCTCTGGCACTGTATTTGAAAAGCTTCTAGACCCCTGTTAGGCGAGGTTCCATGCTGTCTGAGGGTCTGCATTTCCAGGAACCATATTAATTACCGCTAGTGTTGATCACAAATATTCTAATCGCCAATTTTTATTGCAAATATCGGCACTTCGAGAATTCGCAAAGATCTAGAATATAGTGCTATATCTTCGTAATCGCGAATATTCAACTTTTTTTTTTCATCAGTACCCTCACTGCTTCTTGCTTGTGGGACAATGAGAAGGCTGCAATATCTTTGTCTGAGCTTAGCAACATCCCAAGCAACCAATAGGAAGGGTGCCTACCCTTACTATATAGGAAATTCCCCAGGAACCATTTTCTGCTGTTTTTAGCAGTTCTGAGAAAGAGAGAGAGAGCAGTGTCATTGCTGTGCTCTGTACTTTGCTGAGTCATCAGGATCCTTATTCAATTACATTAGATAGTTAGTTAGCTCATATATACAGTATATAATACAGATAGTTAATGGGAGATAGTCAGTGTAGGTTAGATAGTGATACAGTGTAGCTGATAGGAATTACTGTGCTGTGATAGGGATTAGTGTCTTTGTCTTTAGTCTTTGAAAAAAAAAAAGTAATTTGCTGTCTGTTTATCTGAATCCCTATTTTATTTTATTTTTGCCCCTTTGTCCCAAATCCAATAAAGTCATCCCAAAGTCCCTCTTTAGTTTCTTTGTATAGTTTTTTTGGCTGTAAATAAAATTTTAGTTGATCATGAGCGGCCCACTCCTCTAGCAAAAGTGAGCCACGCCTGTATTGCGCGCGCAATACGCGCATATTACATTGCCGATTTTCCCAATCAAGAAAATAATTACTGAAGATCACGAATTCTAGAATTTGCGAATTTATGGTTTATATTGGGCCAAAAATCTGCGAAATATTGCAAAAACGAATATTGCCTATGCTGCTCATCATTAATTACCACTTGCAAAGGACTAGTTTTTTTACATTCAGACGAAATGATTTCCACCTGCAGACCCAGACGGAGAGACACGTATAATCACAGAAAGGCATGAACGTATATGGGATCACACGACAGGTATACGCAGATAATACAAGAGAAGATTCTAGTGCAATATCTTCCATCATCTCTACTATATGGAAGTTGGTCCTCCTTCCTCGGTTGTCTTGATCCTCTAAGTCATCAAATATGGCATTGAGGTGTCTCTTACAGACCTGATAATTGCTGGTTGTGGCATGGCCCTGCAAAACTGTCTGTGCTGTCTCCAGAGCCTTAACTCTGTGCCAAATCTGCTTGAGGTCCAGTTTAATGTCTTGTAGGAATGAGTGAGATATAGGCAGGGTATTTAAGTCTTGAGTAATAGCTGAGTCACTCATATCTACATCAGTGTTTTAGGCAAAGTGGTTTGTTCTTTGTGCCTTGAGACATTTGGGAAGACAAACTTGACAAACTTGTATATAGTGAGTAATTTTGGAAGAACTATGAGCTTCTTTCAGATGACCACCTCTGTATTAAATCATGATTAGCTACAACATGTTGATTGCTTGTTTGGGAGTCACAACATAACTACTGATGATCACATCACATGGAACAAAAGAGTAGGGGTATTATATAGATCACCTGTACTGAGGAATGCAGTTCCAGAAGAATATAGTGGTTGCACCTGTGGTTTAGCTTGAGTAAAGAAGGTCAGGTCTAGGGTCTGTTGCAAAACTGTTGCTTCCTATATATACAGCTAATATCTGGATAGTAAGAGTTTTCTGAGTTCAGGTCCTGTTTAAGGTGGTACTATGAGCTTAAAGTGCGCCACAGAACCTGTGGCATGAAAGGTTGCAGGTGATTTTTGGAGAGTTAAGACTAACTTAAGCAACCATAAATGGCCTGATTTACTCTGGTCCTTTACAGCCTCTCTGCTATGACAGATAGCTAGTTCTGGGGAGCTTGAAGAGTAGCAACTGTGTGAAGCAGTCTTTAGAATGGAAGAAATGGAGAGGAATGGGGAGGATTTGTTTGCCATACTGAGGCAGCACTCACCCCAAGGTAGATGAATGCCATATGGCAGTTTATCTCTCTAATAGCCGTGCTCTGTGTGGCGACGGCATCTAGGTGTTCTGGTGCTTCAGTACAAGGCGGAGGAGGCTCGGTTCGCAGAGCTGGGTAACGGAAATTCTGATGAGCTTGATATAGTCCGTGCAGCAGTTCATGGTGTTTTTTTAACTCTGTTTTTTTTAATTATTTTTTAATATCAAAATCAATGAAGGAAAGATGAGACAAGTGACAGTGAGTTGAGTGACAGCCAGTAGATGACCAACAAGTCTCCATCACGACACTACCCATGCCATTTCCATCACTAGAATAATGTTAGGAATAATGTTGCTTTTGCAAATATGCATTTTGACTTTGAAAATCGATTTGTTTAAGAGACACTTCTACTGTCCAGGGAGGTTGATATTTAGTACATTATACTGGGGGTTTACAGTCAAATCCTGTGCTTTACTGTACAGTGGGTACAGATTCTACCATCACAATCAATATCACCGTGGAGGTTTTTTTGAGAATAAGACCACACATTCTGATGATCAGAAAGACCGTCCTTTAAGTATGACTCCAAATGACAGATGAAGGGCAAAGGGAAGTCTTTGTACATGACTCCTGCTGTTACTTTCCAGTTCCATGTAAGTAATAACAGCTTCGTTCTTTAAAGTGTGCACAATGACAGCAGAGAAGTGATGGTATCCATTAGATACAGAACATTGTTTTTTTTAACAATATGGTACATCAGAAAGTGAATGTTATGGCCTCACAGTAAGGTAATTGTAGGAAAGGAACACAGAAGCGGAAAAAGTCCCATGGGATTTTCACCCAAGAAGAGATTGACGAACTATGCAATATATACTCAATTGGGAATCCTCATAACATGTGCAGAAAGCAGCAAGTTGACAAATGCATCAATGCATTTTATGAATAGATAGTTAATAGATAGATAGATAGATAGATAGATAAGAAACTGCCTTTATCCAGATTTATTTTAATCTATTTTTGCATATTTTTACATTTAAATAGTTTAAAGCAATTTTATTTGTTTAAAGAAAAGTTATCCAAGACCAACTAGAATCCTAAGGGCCCCAGGACAAATTTTGATATCAGCTTCCTAACAATGAGCCCACGACCACCACTACGCTGCTCGGATGAGTGAGACTTAGTGATATTACTACCCCCCCACACACACCACACACACCACACACCACACACACCACACACACAAAAATACAGTATTCTGTATATGGTAATACACCTCTAAATAATACAGTCATACAGTTAACAAATAATGCCAATATACAAGTAACAAATATGATTACTGAACAAAACAAAGTATACAATGTCCAATATTAAGAAAAAAAAGGAATTTCAGCTCACCCACCGTCCTCCTTCGCCGTGCACGGATCCCGGACCAGGAACCAATCAAAACAGTAGAAAAAATGCAGCAGCAGGCTCAGGATAAAATCCAATGTCTTTATTACTTCATTAAGACGTACAGTCGAAACGCGTAGACCTTGCCTGTCTGGTCAGCCTATATTTTATAATGAAGTAATAAAGACATTGGATTTTATCCTGAGTCTGCTGCTGGACTTTTTCTACTGTTTTAAATGTCCAATATTATTAATAATAACACTGGCCAATTTATACCGCCAGACCATGGACACAATTTGCCACCTCAATGACTGAATACCATCATCTTAGTAGTGAATAGAAACTACTGTACTATGACCAAAATTAACACCAGGGACCATATAATGGTAAATACCAGTTCCACACAGGCACTCTGCAGCCTATATCAGTAAATACAATAGTTATATCTGGCAACTTACAGATGATGTTCTCTCTTATTGTAATTCACTCTCCTTTTTCCTAACTATACATCCCAGACCCCCATAACAACTGCCTCCAGCCATGCCTTTTGACTTCAGAGTTTAATGCAAAGACTTCTTTGGCACCTCACTTTACTAGCACTGTGCTTCACTAGAGTAATAATGTCCCCTACTGTGCCCCATTGGAATAGTAATGTCCACCCCTGTGCCCCATTGGAGTAGTAAGGTCCCCCACTCTTCTCCATAAGAATAATAATGAGAGGACACTTCTTTCCACTCGCTGTGAACTCTCTGACCCGGATCGCTCAAAGCAGTAACGTCATAGTGCCACATGACATTCTCTGGTTGCTCCCGACGTTCTGGGAGCCCATCCTACAATAGCTGGTAAGCCACTGGCCTAAAGCAGCCTGTGGCTTATCTGAGTAAGTGGCAGGGCAGAAGTCAAAGGCTTTCTGCTCCACCATATGTTTCAACTGGATCTGCATTGTGAAGATGTGTATACAGTTGAAAGCAATTTTGTCTAGGGATCTAGGTAGGCCAGATAAGAAATTCACCGGCACCTGCAAGCCGTAGGTGGCGACCTTTATACTCCAGGAACAGCAGCTCACGCCGGCATGCTATTGCACCAGGTAGAGATGCCGCCTGTAAGCACTTCCTCATTGGCCTGGGGCTCCAACATCAGTGAGGGCAGGGCCACACTCCTGGTTCCCCCAGTAATTGGACACTGCTGCCTTACTGAGGCAGCAGCAGCCAGGGGAACCCTGACAGGATTATATGATAGGATACATACAAGCCCCCACCAGAATCAAAAGAAAATCCACATCAGAATTGCACATGTGAACAAAGTCCAAACCTAAAGTACTTTTGCAAACATTTTAGGCAGATGTGGCAAAATCCTGCAAAGTAATAATCATTTCGAAAATAGAAATGTTAAGTTTATTTTTATCAATTGAGAAAATGCTAAGTGAATGAACAAGAGAGAAATCTAAATCAAAACAATATTTAGCGTGACCAACCTTTGCCTTCAAAACCAAATTAATTCTTTAAGGTACACTTGCACACAGTTTTTGAAAGGAGGTTCTTACAAACATCTTAAATAGAACTAACTATAGATTTTCTGTGGATGTAGGCTTACTCAGATCCTTCTGTCTCTTCATGTAATCCCAGACATACTCAATGAGGAAGAGATCAGGGATCTATGGGGACCATATAATCACTTCCAGGACTCTTTGTTCTTCTTTACTCTGATAGTTACTCTGATACACAGATACTTTTTAATGACATTGGCTGTATGTTTGGGATCATTGTCCTGCTGCATAACAAATTTAAATTTAAACTATTAACACTTCTATTTTTGAAAGCTTTTGCAGCATTTTGTTCCAAAACTACCTAAGCATTTTGCACAATATTGTGTATAAAACAATTGAGGTCCAGATAAACACTTAACCCCTCAAGTGCCATGGTGTGTAGCTAATGGAGGAAGTCACATGTAATGAGCTGGCTTGGTGGGTATATAAGGTGTGCACATATATTGCTTTAATGGGTAAAAGGGGCAGTTTCAAAAGGGATGACTATTGGATTTCAAACCAATAGGCTTTTTTACAATGGGTCCTTTGAAAATTGCAGGATGCACATGGGTTACATCGGTTTTTGCATATCCTCAAATAATGGACCACAAAACAGATACAGTCATGTCCAGGAGGTATTCACACACACCTGTATTTTTGGTCTGCATTTTTTAAAGATTGGATGTGGACCCATTCATTTCAATGGGGCTACAAAGATTGCGGACAACACACTGTGATATGTCTGCTTCCCTTTTTCTATTCCATGGGCCTGCAAAAAATATAGAACATGTCCTATTCTGGTCCATATGGTTGTGTGAATGGGGCCTAAATAGTATGGCACTACCATAATGCTTCTATTGTACCTTCTGGACAAAAAAAAAGGGAACATAGGCTTAAAGGGGCATTGCAGAATTATAATACTGATGGCCATTCCTAAAGATAGACCATCAGTCCCATTGATCACTTGTTCCATAGTTGCTTCACTTGAGTGGAAGCAGTGCTGCAGATACCAACTCCATCCACTGCACTATGGCTGGAGCTATGTGCCAAAGCTGTGCCAAAGCTGTGCCAAAGCTAACAGGTGAAAAAAGCAAAGGTTATATGATGGGGTGTGTTTGAATTTTGGGTAGCACTGATCTTCTGTTTAGCTTTTTTGCAGTTTAGGCAAGAGGTGCAATAGACGTGTGTGACATCTACTGTAGACACACTGCCTGAGAAGGTAAAGATAAAATGTGACTTTGTGGCTCAGGGGCCTCACCTGTATGCATATTCCAGGATCCCAGATATACTTGAAGCGTGCATAGACCACTCCTGCCAGGAAGAGATAAGAGAACCCTACAATTATCACACATGACAGTGACTGCGTTCTCTTGTTTCTGCATCAATCTCTCTGATAGCATACATCAGTGCAGGAACAGGAAAGTACATGCAGAAGTTAATCATAGGTTGCTGCATCTAGCATCCCGGATTGCAAAGCAGGCAGATCAGCAGAAGATAAATAAAACATTTATTTTTTTACTATTGAAGGCACAGTTGACTTATTACTGGATGTCGCTAATGAAACCAAGTGACATTGTTATTGTCACATCAGTAAAGGGAAGTACAACCTTGATAAGAATCTTGCACTTCTGTCTCTGCCTACTTGGATGATCCACCTTAAAAGACGGCTCCAAACTGGACAACAGTCCCTTCCTTAATGCACAGGACCTAAGTGAGAAACCTAACGGACAGAGTCTAGGAAAATCAATATTAACAATGCTCAGATCAGACAAGCAGAACACAACAGAGGCAAAATCAGAGAGGAGAGACAAAGTCAAAATACCAAGCCAATAGTCCAATACCAAGAGGTCACATCAAACTCCAAAAACACCAAGCAGAAGAATAAAGTCACAACCAACTACAATCATAACAATCATAGGTCAATGTTGCACGGAAGACCAATCACAGGCAAGCAGCTTGCTTGTTTAAATAGCCCACCCTTGATGAACATGGGACATCAGCCTGGATGCTGATTGTTCCAACGTCCCACCTGACCTGGAAGTGACGTCAGCTTGCACATCAGTAGACTGGACCGCCCTGGAACTTGGCCTGGTAGTCCTGGTGACCAGGCACAGTCAGCACTGTGAGGGAGCGTAGACAAGTATGTGATAGTTATTTAGTCAATTGTATTATGATTTAGCAATAGCGATACTACTTTGACAATGAATGGTACTATTATATTGAAGTGGTATAGCAAAATTGCATTGTATCTGATAATAATATTGCCACCCTTTCCTTGATTTTGTATGGCATCACTATATTCAAACTATAGAGCAACCCTAGATTCACAATAGATGGAACACTTATATTCATCAATGCATGCAAACGTTCTTGTAATGTTTAGCACTATCATATTGACTTAGTATTGATGTAACAAGACTACAGTAAATAACTACACTATATAGCCATTGTATAGAAAAAAGCAAGCATTTGGGAAGAGAATCTTGATGCCCTAAAACCTGCTTTTCTCTTAATTATTGCTGCCGGGAAAAGGCAACGGAATAAGGCACCACTGCGTCCTATTATGCTAATGCTAATACCGGAGGACCTTTTAAGCCACAATCTGATTTCTGCTGGCAAAACTAGGACATAGAGTCTAAGGGATTCAAAGGTTTTCACCCTTTAACCCCTACATAGGGACCTGGTCTTCGCTGCAGGGAATCCACAGGTTACAGTTCCTGGAGCAGTCATGGAAAGGTGGTGGTAGCGTAGAAATAACTGAAGAATAGTCAAGAATCATGTGTTAAAATTATATATATATATATATATCGGTGACTCACCTATTGACTACAACAAAATGGGTGCACACCTCCTGGACTCAACAGTATTGCTTAATGCATTCGCTCCAATTAAACTTGACTAAAATACATATATTAAATACATACTGTTTATAAAAAAAACTCATGCGGTTAAAAAACTCCAAAAATAGGCACAAATGATGGGATGGTCCCAAGGGCACTGTAGTAGATATGTCCCCTGGATCAAGTAGTGTCTATTTCAATTAATAAATAAGTCCGGACTAGTGCTAAAATCACTGGCAGTTTCAATGTGCACATTCCGATTCATTAGCAGTATGGCTGTATATGTCCGACTCAATGGCAGTATAACTGTGTTTGTAGATATAATTCGGGTGGAGAGAGTTGGTTAGTTTCACTGCAATTGTATTACTTTACCACTCCCGAGGTGTCCGGTTCATGCACCCTCCGGTTTTCAGTTCTGGCAGGACCAGCGCGGCGTCCCGCGCGGTCTCTGGGTTCAAACGTAGCGTTCCACGTGACCCTGCATCCGACTCCAGCAGCTTCCTTGTTGTTCGCTGCGTCCTAGATTCACCTCAGCCTCTGGAACAGCCGCCTTGGAAAATGTAAGTACGGAATTATATCATGAATATCCGTACTTGGAGTTCTCTGTATGAGATATGTCAAGTCTATTGTCCAACACCAAGCGCGTTTCAGGGTCTACACCCTTTCATCAGTGGCCACTTAACAGAAATAGGAAGTCATTAGGCAGTCCGAGGTCAGAAACAGAGATAAATACTATACATTAGTAATGCCTATAATCAGGAGAGGTTCAAGACCGCATCCATGCCTTATGACATAATTTTTAAGTGACAGAGGTCTTGGTAACCTTACACCATTGACCCCAACTTAGGGCCCCAACGCATCATATTCATAGCTTCTGTTTCGTCAGATACATTGGCTCCCAACATTTACTCCTAAAGATATTTAACTCAGACTCTCATTTGTAAAAAATAAATAAAAAAAAGGGATATTGGGTATTATTTTTTTATTAACTATATACCAACTATTTTACCAGAAGAACACAGGGCAAGCATCTCAGGGTCAGAACGGAGATTGGGCAGGGTCAAATCCAGAGATGGATGGGAGTCAGTACACAGGAGAGTGGACAAGACAAATGTTGCACGTTTTCAGACAGTACTAGAACCTAATATTCAGGTATCTTCCCACAGGGGAAGGTGCCTTAAACACCCATTGGTGGACAGCCATAGGCTGAGGAAGATTTAGATGTTCACACCCTGGTAATTTAAGAGCCGACAAGAGAGAATATGTGCCGCCAAGAGGTCGGAAGAGGCAAAGGGAGGCAAAAAGCAGGGTTCAATTTCCGTGAACTGGACAAAGCAGCACTATCTGGTAGTTGTGCCCACTCAGAACAAGCAGAGGGATGTCTGGGAGCACGGAGTGCTGGAGAACCTGAGTAGACGGGGCGTAGCTATAGGGAGTGTAGAGGCAGCAGTCGCTACCAGGCCCAGGAGCCTGAGGGGACCCAAAGACCCTTGCGCCGCATAAGTATTGTACACCGGTATTGTATTTGCCTCATGCAGCACAAAGTCTATGTGTTTCCCTGCCCCTGGCCACAAAGGACTGAGGGAAGAGAGGCCCAAACTGAGCTCTTGCACCAGGGCCCAGGAACCTTTAGCCACGCCCTGTGAGCAGGGGTACATGTGAGAGCTCCAGTGGCCATACCTACCATGGAGAGGGACATGGCAGCTGGTATGGACCACCGGTGTAACAGAAATTTTTCCTCTTACCAATAAATAACTGCAGAGGAAAATTATGAAACTGAGTTTCCCTGTTAACATTTTATTTGTCAAATATATTCTCAAGCATCCTAAAGACAATGAAGTATCTAATGAAAGAGATAGAATATATGGGGATAAATTCCAGTAGCTCCCAGTACTACCATCATAGTGCAGCTGTACTACAGCAAGTCATTCTTAATGTTGTTTTGTTGCGTAATACAAGAGCTTATAAAATGTCTATCCAGACGCAGCAGTGTAAACCTCACTTAAATATTTCTTAACAAAAGCCAGGTCTAATCTTGTCATGTCTGAATGTTTTCCCCCTTAGGTAATACATGCACTGTCAACATCTGATGACTTAATCCGGGTTATTAAATTGTCTATTGTGACTAATAGAAAAAAATGTGGAAATGCGCCACAGCTTCGGTTTAACATACCTTCTGCAATGATCTCAAAGCCTTCCTTCGTACAAGGAAGCAATCGTTCACTATCAAAGTTCACGGAGAAACCCTAATAGCCAAGAGTTTGCAGATCTGATACTTTGGAAGTGGCATGCACTCTTTTTACAGAGTGGAGAAAATAAATAAAGGGAAATGTGATTTATGGGCACAGTGACTTGCAGCATGATGAATGCATGTTATGATGTGTTTCTTGTGAAAAGCAAGATCCACAAATCCTTTATTTTCATTAGGCAATATTTTAACAGTTCAGAGAAAAAAAGCCTCTGGGATGAGGCTGCAATGACCCAAAATTCAAAGCCTGCACATGCTGTATTGTAATTCTAAAGGGATTTTATGGGAAAAAAAAATATTTTAATTGAACATCCTCGTTATAATCTATAGCAAAATCGAGACTAACCTCCGTCTCCAATCATCATTCTTCAAAACTGTCTGACAATGGAAACCAGCTTCGAAAGGCTAATATTTTACTATACTGGCACAGTGTTCCTAGATTGTGTAAAACTACCATATTGTATTGGCATTCTATAACACTATTAGGCTCCATACACCTGACCATAATTTATTTTCTGCATACTATCTGCATTTTTTAAAGGTTCAGATACGGACATTCATTTTAACAGGGTCACATCTGTATGTCTGTTACTCCAGCCCACAAAAAAGATAGACCATGTCCTATACTTGTCCATTTTGAAATTTCTACAGAAGTGTGAAAAAAAATTGCTGCATGCACATGGGCAGTATCCATGTTTTGCGGATCCGCTGTTTGCAGACCGCAAAACAAATACGGTCGTGTGCATGAGGCCTTAGTAAAAACTATGGCCATAAGACCAAATCATATCATACTGTAGCACATTAGGCCCAACATTGACATTGGTAAAATATGAATCTACAGGTGTCTATGTCTTATGAAGAGTTTGAACAAATAATTTCCATCCATTTAATCTAAAAAAAATTATATTACGGTACTTTTATAGTAAAATTGTTAAAGGGAACCTGTCACCATGATCGGCACAATGTAATTACAACTACTCCATCCTATCCAAGTGAATAGAATGATCAGTCTTTAAATTTCTATGCTCAGTGACTGACAGCCAGGGGCGGATTGGCGATAGACCTTACAGGGAAATTTCCCGATGGGCCAATGCCCAGTGGGCCGCCTGAGTCCTCCTCATGGCCGGCCAGTGGAAGTTTTTGGGGATGTATTTTGTGATGAACTGTGGTATTTGGCTCTGTTGGGGTGGTATAATGTGCCACAATATTGTATTGCTGACCCTGCCTTCTATCAATATGGACCCGGAAAACAAAGCGTGGCTAGTTTTAGTATTTTTTCCAGGGCCTCTTTAAGTTACCAGGAGCAATAAAGCAATCATAAAACAAAGTACAGGACAGTCTGTCCTATACTTTGTTTTATGATTGTTTTATGTCTCCTGAAGAAGGGGGATTTGTGCGTTAACCCCTGAATTGTGTTGTGCTTACCATTAAAGATTATTGATGAAGACAATGCCTCTTGAAGCTGACATCAATTTTTAATATTCTACAAGTGATCTCGGCAAGGGAGGTGGACCTGTTGGTGTCTTGAGTTTATCCTTCAGGCCCCTCCCTAGTGAAGTAAGTCCAATACTTACCTATGACATATATTGTATGGATTACATTTTTATTCTTAATTATTTTATTATCACAGTAGCGTAAATTACTATTTTATCATGAGAATTCAGTAGGTGTCACATGTACTAATCACCGATCCTATCATTCGCCATTGGAAGATCAGTACATACTATGTACACCTATAGTTTATAAGTCCATATGCACCTTTGGTTCTTATATTACTTGATTTAACCCAGTGTGACCTGGCGCTCAACTCTATTCCTCCTTTTTCCCCTTCCTCACTTCTCTCTAGAGGGATTTATCCCCTAGAGAGTCCACCCTCATCACTAATAGTCCCTGAGTAGGACAGCCTACTGGACTCCTAAGCATAGAAAAAGCAGGGATTTAAATGCATAAATGATAAGTTATACAAAATCTTTTATTTTAAAGGGGTTGTGCAAGAATAACTAACTTTTAACTGATGCCCTCAGCCTGCCTTCACTATTCAATGATTCATACTTACCTGCTCCCTACTACTCTGGTCCACTGCTCCAGTCCTGGCTCTTACATGTCCATTTTCCGGTCCATGGCTTATTTACTTCCTCCTCAACATGGGCATGGTCACTTGCTCTGCTGCAGCCAATGACTGGCTTCAGCAGTATCTTGTCTCTAGTAGACACGTCACTACTGAAGCCAGTGGTTGGCTGTAGCAGAGCAAGTAACCATGCTCATGCCAGGGTGGAGGTAAATAAGTTGCGGATTAGAAGATGGATATGAAAAACAGTCATAAAAGCAGGGGCATACGTAAGGAAATGCTGATACTCCCAGATTCTAACAAGTATACACTGACAGTAGAGAATCTTATGAGGGAAAAGGAATTAGGACCAAAGACGAGGGGCAGATAACTAAATCAAGGAACTGCTTACCAGCATGTTTGTGTGACCCTGCACCCCTATGTATATTTTGCTCTACATCACTGGGACGATGAGGCCATGGATTAAAAGTAGCATATTTAAAGAACCACACGGCCAATAGGATGGACCATGGCTAGTCACATGAGGGTAGCATGAAGACATAGGCAGATGGATCTGGAAAGTGTCATCACATGTGCTCCAACACTTGCGCCAACTAAAGGAGCCTTCTACCTGCTGCTGGCAAACATGTATGCACCACTCAATATCAGGGTGATGATTCTCAGCTGGTGAATAGTGTGGCATATGTCCAGATCCTAAAACAATTTTCACCCTAACAAGACATCTATTTGTGTAAATTGGCAGCCCGGACAAACTGGTCCAACTGCTGGCCAAAACCAATATATGTAAAAGGAAAGCTACTGTAATAGAAAACGTTTATGAAGGAATTATGCTTTAGTTGGTAACACCCATAATACTTAATTATCCTTCTAGTATACTTTGTTATTCTTGCCTTATCTATGCAGGTGTTTCGCAATTTAATCTGGTGCTTACGATATTTACACGTCATTCCTTTGTAGTAGATATTAAATTTAATGGTTAAGCCACCATCTTTCAGTGAGAGGCTGCCCATCCCTGTAAATTACAATTCTCAATAGTAATACAATCTTCTGACTTGTAAACAAAACCCAAAACATTTCTGTGACTGGAATTTATTTTTATGGCCCCTTGAAAATACACCATTATACTGATTATAAAAAATCAAGCTGAGAGAAGTTTGTTACTCCCAAACAGAAAGAAAAAAAATTTGTAGGTGGGGATTATCTTGGTCCTCATGAATGTCGAATAGTAAAATAAGAGAACCAGTAAATGAAGCTTAACTTGAAAAAAAATGGAGTTTGTGTACTAGTATAGACTAAAAAATGGCCTACCAGCTTACATTTTCAATATATTCTATTGTGTTGCCAACCGTAGAACACAAAGACGGAAGAACATACAAATGGAGATCCCACCTCAGTCGGGAGAATGCGGGTCCATGTTCCACCAAGAGAGATTGTTGGCAACATGAAACATACAGCTGGAGTGTGGCCTCCTTGTTGGGGGATCAAAGGACCCCCACCTATCAACAATTTCTTTTTTTTACAAACATCTTTATTAAAGATTTTAAACATTTTATATAAGTAAGAGCCAACAGAGAATATGACCTGAAACAGCTGTCTGCAGATGAGGTGCTGGCTTCAGTATTGTCCAAGTCATGTCCCAAGGCCTATTTAAGTCTACTTTCACACTCGCGTTTTGGCTTTCCGTTTGTGAGATCCGTTCAGGGCTCTCACAAGCGGTCCAAAATGGATCAGTTTGCATTCTAATGCATTCTGAATGGAAAAGGATCTGCTCAGAATGCATTAGTTTGCATCAGTTCAGTCTCCATTCTGCTTTGGATACGGACACCAAACCGCTGTTTCCATGTCCGTCTGATGATACTGAGCCAAACGGATGTAAGTCAATGGGGACGGATCTGTTTTCACTGACACAATTTGGCACAATAGAAATTGCATCCGTCCTCCATTGACTTTCAATGGTGTTCAAGACGGATCCGTCTTGGCTATGTCAAAGATAATACAAATGGATCAGTTCTGAATGAGTGCAGACGGTTGTATTATCTGAACGGATCCGTCCATGAATGTGAAAGTAGCCTAAAGGGTCGAACATTGACTTATAGGACAGCTGCCTTACATATGGTGGCATTAGGGGCAGACCTTGCTAAGAGCTTATTTGCATCCCTTTCTTCTGTACTCTCTGCTCTTGTCTCAAGGTCTGTTTAAAGCGTCAAAAATGTACTTATAGGATAGCTGCCTTACATCTGGTGGCATTAGAGGCAGAGCTTACTAAGAGCTCATTTACATCCCTTTCTTCACAAAGTAAACTAGTAATGTATGATAATAACAATTATGTCCATCAAAGTATAACTATGATGAGAGAAAACTTGTGGGCAGCAACAGTGCATAATGTCCCTTTACACTATAGGGCCAATCGAAAAAATGATCATTATGACCAACTAAGGAAGAATAATGAAAAGAAACAAGCATAACTGACAAACGTGACGAATAGTGGAAGTAGACAAAAGACAAACTGAGCGGGAGGAAGCGGGATTTGGATGGCAGGCACCATGAGTGGTATTTGGTCGATTTTACAGGGAGTGCAGAATTATTAGGCAAGTTGTATTTTTGAGGATTAATTTTATTATTGAACAACAACCATGTTCTCAATGAACCCAAAAAAACTCATTAATATCAAAGCTGAATATTTTTGGAAGTAGTTTTTAGTTTGTTTTTAGTTTTAGCTATTTTAGGGGGATATCTGTGTGTGCAGGTGACTATTACTGTTCATAATTATTAGGCAACTTAACAAAAAACAAATATATACCCATTTCAATTATTTATTTTTACCAGTGAAACCAATATAACATCTCAACATTCACAAATATACATTTCTGACATTCAAAAACAAAACAAAAACAAATCAGTGACCAATATAGCCACCTTTCTTTGCAAGGACACTCAAAAGCCTGCCATCCATGGATTCTGTCAGTGTTTTGATCTGTTCACCATCAACATTGCGTGCAGCAGCAACCACAGCCTTCCAGACACTGTTCAGAGAGGTGTACTGTTTTCCCTCCTTGTAAATCTCACATTTGATGATGGACCACAGGTTCTCAATGGGGTACAGATCAGGTGAACAAGGAGGCCATGTCATTAGATTTTCTTCTTTTATACCCTTTCTTGCCAGCCACGCTGTGGAGTACTTGGATGCGTGTGATGGAGCATTGTCCTGCATGAAAATCATGTTTTTCTTGAAGGATGCAGACTTCTTCCTGTACCACTGCTTGAAGAAGGTGTCTTCCAGAAACTGGCAGTAGGACTGGGAGTTCAGCTTGACTCCATCCTCAACCCGAAAAGGCCCCACAAGCTCATCTTTGATGATACCAGCCCAAACCAGTACTCCACCTCCAGCTTGCTGGCGTCTGAGTCGGACTGGAGCTCTCTGCCCTTTACCAATCCAGCCACGGGCCCATCCATCTGGCCCATCAAGACTCACTCTCATTTCATCAGTCCATAAAACCTTAGAAAAATCAGTCTTGAGATATTTCTTGGCCCAGTCTTGACGTTTCAGCTTGTGTGTCTTGTTCAGTGGTGGTCGTCTTTCAGCCTTTCTTACCTTGGCCATGTCTCTGAGTATTGCACACCTTGTGCTTTTGGGCACTCCAGTGATGTTGCAGCTCTGAAATATGGCCAAACTGGTGGCAAGTGGCATCTTGGCAGCTGCACGCTTGACTTTTCTCAGTTCATGGGCAGTTATTTTGCGCCTTGGTTTTTCCACATGCTTCTTGCGACCCTGTTGACTATTTTGAATGAAACGCTTGATTGTTCGATGATCACGCTTCGGAAGCTTTGCAATTTTAAGAGTGCTGCATCCCTCTGCAAGATATCTCACTATTTTTGACTTTTCTGAGCCTGTCAAGTCCTTCTTTTGACCCATTTTGCCAAAGGAAAGGAAGTTGCCTAATAATTATGCACACCTGATATAGGGTGTTGATGTCATTAGACCACACCCCTTCTCATTACAGAGATGCACATCACCTAATATGCTTAATTGGTAGTAGGCTTTCGAGCCTATACAGCTTGGAGTAAGACAACATGCATAAAGAGGATGATGTGGTCAAAATACTCTTTTGCCTAATAATTCTGCACTCCCTGTACATTTGCAATGTTCCATTATATGTCTCAGCCAATGAAATAATAGCAAAACAGTATTGAAGTAGTAAAAATGAATGTGGGTATAAAGCATTATTTATAGGCCAGTATCCTGTCATTACCACTATTTAATCATATTGGGGTGTTGCCAGACAAGCCACAGGGAGAAGGAAGAGGAAAGGGATCTCCCGCGGGGTGTCAGACTCAAGGTAGGCACTCACCAGCATGTATAGGTAGATTCTTAAATAGCCAGCAAAGGTCTGTTAGGAGGAGCAGGAAAGGTGTATTCCACCCAAGGTGCCCATATTTATAAGAACTGATCATGACAGTCTGCTAAAATGGAGGTCAACTTTTCGTGGACATGCCAAAAGATTATTCCATTCAAGTATTAAAGCTTAGATTCAGACATTTTGGAAAAGCTGAGCAAAAACCAAGATGGCCATAAATACAATGTTAATAAAAACTGTCACAGTAGCTGTGCTGCAAACCTTTACAAACACTTTCATTTTATAACATATACCACAACACTGTCTAGTCTTTGGCCAATTTTTTTCAGTGGGGGAAACTACTTTGGTAGCAGGCATTGATCTTCTCAAGAAGAAGAACAAGAAAGGTGAGAGCTTCCAACAATAGAATATAGTTCTTTGGGATGTGACTGCTGCCAGATAACATTACAATGTGCAGCATTATAATGCTATGAGCTGAATGTAGACTACTGGTAACTGAATATCTAATGTTGATTTCTTTCGAGGACCGAGCTGCTTTCTAAAGTCAACTGGTTGGAATCTTTTAACCTTCTTATTCAATCTTTACCTGTTTAGGCAATTTGATACTGGAATTATACTCTGATAATCTACTAGATATGTAGTTAAAAGCAAGATGCCCACTGGCTGCTTATTTGCATGTCAATGCCAGAATTCATTTCTTTAGTTTAACAAATGGCATACAACAATAGGGCAACTGAGGCAAGCTTAATGACCCATGGTTGAGAGCCAAGAGCACAAAAACTGTCAAGAACTTGGAAGAAATAAGTCTTCCATCTTCACCAGTGAATTTATCAAGAAATGCATTAGCATTTGAGTAAAAAAAAATATTAAATGTTGAACATCCATATTAAGCGGAATTCAAAACAAAGGTGGACAGTTATAGAGACTATTCAATTGTCAAGGAAAAAAGTCATAAAACACCATGTTTACCTATCAGAACAGTAGAAAAAATCCAGCAGCAGTCTCAGGATAAAATCCAATTTCTTTATTTCTTCATTATAAAATCCATAGGCTGACTAGACAGGCAAGATCTACACATTTCGACTGTAAGTCTTAATCATGATCCACTTTGATACAATTTGGAATCCCTGATACTTAGATACATCAGTTTTTCATAGAAGAAAACCTTATTTCCAAAGAAAACAGGCCTGCTAAGCCTCAGTTACTAATGGTTATGCTGCTC
Organism: Bufo gargarizans; assembly: GCF_014858855.1. NCBI lineage: Eukaryota > Metazoa > Chordata > Amphibia > Anura > Bufonidae > Bufo > Bufo gargarizans. Next base: position 473,234,758 of record NC_058083.1, on the reverse strand, counting down.
TTTTATGGAACTGCTCTTGGAGTAGCTTTGTGCCACAACACAATGAAAAGTGTGTTCATACAGCTATCTATATTGTACCTCTGGTCCATGAACTAAAATACCGTATATCAGTTGCAAAACCCCGGCATGGGAATGTAGCTTTAATATGCTTTATCCTAAGTTGCACTGTTCATACAGTACATAAGATGTAGAGTTTTTTTGGATTTCTAGTTGTAACCTAATAAATTACAGATAAGTGGAAGACAGGCATGTCTCTAATGAAGTCATTTACTTGTTGACTAATAAATACCAGCTATTAATCAGCAGAGCAAAGCACAATCTTTAATGGTATCCATAGACTAAGAAAATGCAATTTAATTCTTTCAATTAATAGCGGATCATTTCCTTTTCATTCTTAATGGTCCTTTTTCCCTGAAAATCGGTTCATCATAATTACACCTAACATTCTGTTTTAATTGTGTTTCAGCAACTAATTAGAATCAATGTCCCTTGATAAAATAAAATTATATGATTACTGTCTACTTCCACATTTTCAGGTTCAAGTGCAAGAAAATAAGAAAAAAAAAAACAGATATACTACACAGCCAAAGTATGTGAACACTGGAGATGAGCGAAGTTTTGCAAAATTCGATTCGGCTGTTTCGCCGAATTTTACAAGAAATTCACTTTGTGCTGAATTACTTCGTCACAAAGCACATTTCTTTGTAAATAGTGGGTGTAATGACAGGGAGTGTCGATTATGTCACCCCACGTCAATGTCCCCTTACATGTCACGTTCATACATGTTTGCGGCATCTGATATAAATTACAAAGTGTAAAATATAAAAAAAATAAAAATAACACTTACCTGATCTATTTGCTTGTGACAGGTTGCCCGCCGTCATCTTGATTGAAGGTCTGGCACGAAATCTCGCACAGCCCGAGATGACGTTCCTAGTGCGGGATTTCGGCTAAGATCTTCAATCAAGATGGTGGAGGGCGGCCCGACGCGAGCAAATGGATCAGGTATGTATTCTTTTTTTGTTTTTTTTACACTTTTTCAGGTTAAATCAATTCGCTACTGCGAAGCATGAAGAAATTCTGCTTTGCAGTGGATCAAATTTATTCTGAAATCCAGATTGAAGTCCACTTCCTGGACTTCGATTCGCTCATCACTAGTGAACACCATTTATGGAGTATTCCCATCTGGAACATATTTGACAAAGGGCAAGTGTAGCCTGAAACTTGTCAAAAGTTTTACCTGCTTGCATCCTGCAAATAAAGAACCCGGTTTTTAAGAAGTCGGCAGTGCTGGATTCTCTTTTTTTATCATCCAAAGCATTTATGGCATTTCCACAAGATATAGATGACCATGAGGTATGGGTCCCACCTATGGGACCTGATCTTATCTTGACTGGCCACTGCAAATGGTGAGGTGCGTGCAAAAGTGCAGCTTTCTAGAATAGCTTTTTTGGGAGTTATGAAAATATACCAATGTTCGAGACTGGAGCAAGTTTGGCCAAACTTAGTGATAATCTATTGAAAAATACACAATCAGCGTACACACAGCGGTACCACTGGATACATCAACGGAGGGGTTATGTATTAGCCCCACTCACCTTAAAATGTTGTGATTGCGGCAGAACATCCCAAGATCTAAACTGGAATTGGATGAAGCAGCTGCCTGGTCGTTCCACAGGAGATAAGCTCTGCAACTGTAATCCACATTTCAAGTGAGGAGAAAAAACTTTGTACCAGTGCTGCTGTCCCATTGAGGATCTCAGATGAATGGCTTCACTTCAGTGATATTTATTATTTGTGAAAAAGCAACGCATTTCGGGACTGGACTAGTCCCTTCCTCAGGTGTGTTACCTGTAAACCTGTAATCAGCTTATTTTCAGGGGAATCTCCTAACAAAAAGGGATTATCCAAAGTAGACAACTCCTTTATTGATATGTCTAAGGACTTGCAACAGAAAATGAATATTTTTTGCTCTATAAGATACACCTGCCCATAAGATGCACCTCGGTTTTCGAGGAAAAAAAATAAGAATATTTTTTTTCCATTAAACCTCAGATCAGGCCCCCAAACAGACCCCAATGTTAATTAGACCTTAGCTCAGACCCTCAATGTTAATAAGACCTCTATTCAGTCCTCAGATCAGAAGCCCAATGTTAATGACCTCCAATCAGACCTCAGCTCAGACCCCCAATGTTTATGCCCCCAATTAGACCTGAGATCAGAGCCCCAGTGTTAATAAAAACCCCAATCAGACATGATTAGAGCTCCAATGTTTATAAGACCCTCAATCGGACCCCCAATGTTAATATGATCCCCATTCAGATCTCAGATCAGACTCCCAATGTTAATAGACCACCAAGTTAATCAACTCACCAATCCTATTTTGAACGCTGCAGCCACTCCTGTGCTGGGACTTAACATTACACAGAGTAAGGTCACAGAGCATGCCGACTCCCTCACGCTGTGCTGGTGCAGGTCACAGCACCGTGTCTCCCACTGGCAGACGAAGACCAGGTAACAGCAGGTCACAGCACAGTGTCTCCCACTGGCAGATGAAGACCAGGAAGCGGTGAGTACAGAGCCAGCTCAAGGAATGGTGTATTCACCTCTCCCCGTCCTCCTGTACTAATGAGCTCTTCCATAATGAAAGCGCTCATTAGCATTCATCCCATAAGACACACTGACATTTTTCCCCACTTTGGGGGGAAAAAATTATGTCTTATAGGGTGAAAAATACAGTAATTGCTATTTACTTCAACTGATTCTTAGTCCTTATCTTTGTTTAAAAAGAAGCTGTGAATAATGAGAAATAGAAACATTTTACATGAGAAGAAAATATTCTCAAATTATACAAAAATTGTGACAGGTCCATACAAAACTACTATTATACACAGTGCACTCAGAAAGTTTTCAGACCATTTTACTTTTTACACATTTTGTTATGTTGCTGTCTAGTTCTATAATTTAAAAAAGTTGTCCCCCCCCCCCCATCATTATTCAAAATATTTGGTAATTTATTGAAAAGTTAAAACTAAAATCTTTCATTGACATAAGTATTCAGACCCTTTACTCATGACTTAGTTGAACCACCTTTGTCAGCGATTACATCTTCCAGTCTTCTTTAGTATAATGTCCAAGGTTTGGACATCTGGATTTGGGGATTTTCAGCTATTTTTCTCTGCAGATCCTCTCAAGCTCTGTCAGGATGGATGCGGACTGTCAGTGGATAGTCATTTTCAGGTATTTTCAGAGATGCAGAGATTTTCAATTGGTTTCAAATCAGGGCTTTGGCTGGGCCACTCAAGGACATTCAAAGAGTTGTTTCAGGCGGGTCCAAATTGACAGAAGTTGGGACAACACAAGTAGGCAGGGACAACACAAGTAAGCAGGGACAACACAAGTAGGCAGGGACAACACAAGTAAGCAGGGACAACACAAGTAGGCAGGGACAACACAAGTGGACAGTGCAATACTGTAATGCAGCATAAAAAAAAATCACAAAAATGCATTTGGAGCCCTGTATTAGGAAACTGGAGCTCTGACCAAAAGTAGGCTTTCAGGATTATGGGGGTCATTTATTAATCTAAAATACGCCGTTATCTGAGACTTTCCCCTGCACATGACAGTTCTATAATTGTGGGGTGGGGTGGGGTGGGGTGGGGTGGCGTGGGTGGGGAGGGGCCGACAGGCCAGTCTCGTTCATCATTTTCTACACAGAAAAATTGTCTAAATGTAAGACAGCTAAGAAGATGTCTTACATTTAGACTGGCGCTCGATGCGCCGAAATTATGGAAAGGCCAGCGCCTCTTCATAACTTCAATGGATCCTCCGCCAGCTATAGGGCTTTATTAAGCCCGGCATCTAAAACGCCGGTCCTAATAAATGTGCTCCTATCATTACTATTTTCTTAGCAATTGTAGAACTGGGGAAGCATCCTTTTATGTCCATTGGCAAGACCATGTACAACAGGTATTCTTACCATGATGATAAATGGTGATGTCACAAGTTCATATCTATTTCCATATTTACCAGACACCAAATGAACATGTGCATTTATATACTAGACTCATTTGCATATAAATGAGGCAATTATTTTTTTTACTACAGATGACATATCTTATTGTTAGTCTGTCATCAATTTTTGCAAAGACATGTTTGGCCTAATAAAATGATTTAAAAGAAATCCTTGTAGTGTTAAGATGTTGACAGATAGACAGACTTATGCAGTTTTCTGTATCTTGATCCGTCATTAGTCATACAAAAAGTTATATGCAGTGACAGATTTACATGTTTTACTTCCTCTTTTATATGTATTTGTAGGAGATAACACTTGTCAGCTAAGACATTACTATGGCTATGCTCACATTTGGGACATATATCTGATGTATAAATAATATAGAATAGGTTTCTATGGGTCAAATATAGGACAAAACATTGGGGGTTTTATACAACATAAAGAAATAAGGGGTCATTTAAGAAACAGAAATACACCTAAATTAGGTTGCGGCGCAAAGGTCTACTTCTCCCCACTTACTCCCCGTGAAGTGGGTGGGGAAGGGGATGGGCCGGCACGACTGTCTCATTCACCATTTCTATGACTGTTTTAGGAAGCTGTCTTACATTTAGAAGCCCAGGCGCCTCTACATAACTGTGTCAGATCCACCGTCAGTGCAGGGCTGCATTAAGAGCGGCGCCTAAAACGCTGGTCTTAAAAAATGTGCCCCACAGAAATCAATCTTATGCCAGGGTGCATGCCTGATTTAGATTTTTTTTTTCCAGATTCTGCTACATCCTATGAAATAATAAATGATGCTTGGAAAGTACAACTGTGAAGTAAAAAATGTTCTGGCTCTCGGAAAGCAGAGAGTAAAAAACAAAAATGAAAAAAATGAAAATGGCTGCATCAGCAGTAATGTCCTAATTCAGATTAGTAAGTCAACTGTTTAATACAGGACAGGTCCAGAGCAAGAGATATTCTTCACTCCAAAAGATAACGATATCCTCTGTTAACTCAAAAATCCATAATAGGGTCTATGAAAATGGGATTTCTAACTAGACAACCTCTTTAAAAGGAATTGGTCAAAAACACGGACCCCCTTTTGCCTTGGAGAAGGGTACACAACATTTTACAGTGGCGGATGGCCACTGTAAAATGTTGGCATTAAAGAGGACCTTTCACCTCTCTGGAACATCTATTCTTATGACTCTATGATGTACCTCTCCTTTATTATTCCTGCTAGATGTTATAAATAAATTGCCAACAGTTTGCAATGCATATCCAGATGGGTGTTACTAGCAGGAATAATAAAAGAACGGCACAACACAGAGTCCATGTGAATAGATGCTCCAGAATTGTAATTATATGGGGAACGCAAGAAGATACTAAAACAGAAATGGTAGGAGAGGTGCAGGTCCTATTTAGTGTTGCGCGAACGCCGGAATAATACTGTACGGAGATCCGTCTCCGTACAGTATTAGAATGTATGGGCTCCGATGAGTAGTTCGTAAAAGTCGCGCGTGACTTTGTTGAATAAGGCCTCTTTCACACTTGCGTTGTCCGGATCCGGCGTGTACTCCACTTGCCGGAGGTACACGCCGGATCCGGAAAAACGCAAGTGTACTGAAAGCATTTGAAGACTGATCCGTCTTCAAAATGCTTTCAGTGTTACTATGGCAGCCAGGACGCTATTAAAGTCCTGGTTGCCATAGTAGGAGCGGGGAGCGGGGGAGCGGGAGAGCAGTATACTTACAGTCCGCGCGGCTCCCGGGGCGCTCCAGAATGACGTCAGAGCGCCCCATGCGCATGGATGACGTGCCATGCGAACACGTCATCCATGCGCCTGGGGCGCCCTGACGTCACTCTGGAGCCGCACGGACGGTAAGTATGCTGCTCCCCCGCTCCCCACTACACTTTACCATGGCTGCCAGGACATTAGCGTCCCGGCAGCCATGGTAACCATTCAGAAAAAGCTAAACGTTGTATCCAGCAATGCGCCGAAATGCCGTTTAGCTTAAGGCCGGATCCGGATCAATGCCTTTCAATGGGCATTAATTCCAGATCCGGCCTTGCGGCAAGTGTTCAGGATTTTTGGCCGGAGCAAAAAGCGCAGCATGCTGCGGTATTTTCTCCGGCCAAAAAACGTTCCGTTCCGGAACTGAAGACATCCTGATGCATCCTGAATGGATTTCACTCCATTCAGAATACATTAGGATAAAACTGATCAGGATTCTTCCGGCATAGAGCCCCGGCGACAGAACTCTATGCCGGAAGACAAGAACGCAAGTGTGAAAGAGCCCTAACTTCAGTAGATGATTTTTAAAGTGGAAAATCACTTTAAAACTTCAAACCAAACTTGGCTTCAGTTCATTGCTCCAATTGCTCTGCTAGATTATCTTCAGCCTGGCAGATCATGGGGCATGTCCTTTCTGCTGTAGTTCTCTCCCTGTAACTGCCACAGAACATATGGCTAGTAACAGTTAAAGATTTAGGGTATATTCAGAAGTCCGCAAGTGTTTTGTGGTCTGCAAATTGTGGATCCGCAAAACAGGTATACCGGCCATGTACGTTCCACATTTTGCAGACCGCACATGGTCGGTCCTGTTATAGAAATGCCTTGTCACGGTCCCTCCTGTGACAGAGGCTAGAAGATCTGAGAGATTGGCTGCATGTTTAAATTCTTTTTTTATTCGAATTTTCAGGTTCAAAGAACAAATTAATATTACAATAAAATGATAGTGAAAATCACTATCGTATACGTAAATCAGAATGGTGAACATATCATTAATGTCATGACATATGCTACCACAAAAATATAAATAAGCAAATAACGGTATAAAAGTATCAAGTTTTCTATAGCGATTGAACCTATAACCCTTAATGCTGAGGCGACAATCAAACAAATAGCAAATTAGGACCGCCGTCTTTATTACCTAGATGGTAGCATAGTTGCCATTTGTTATACCCTTATGTCACTACAGTTGCCCAATATTGCAGAGTTTAGCCAACTTCTTAATTGCTGCATGCGACAATATATTCGGGTCATCCCAGCTACATTACAAGAAGCATGTTAGGTTATCTGACAGCCTATCTGTTTTAACTTGTTGCAGTGTTGTTGTTGGTAATGACCACACCTCTTGTCTCAGGTGTAGCTTGTGGTCATTACTGCTCCTCTATTTAGTCTGGACTCACACTTCATAACATGCGGTTGATATTATCTGTCTGGAGTTGGAAAAGCTGGTGTGTGTTCGTTCATCTGGGAAGGAACCAATGGTCTCAGACTCTGTCACTACTCCTAGGGATATTCAGGGTCACTAGGGCCTAGGTTTACGGTGTACGAATAGTCCCACCTTCAGGGTCTATTCATACTGACAGGAGTCAGGGCTAGGTTTAGGGTTTCCTAGGTGGTGACAGTTTCCCTTTCCCTAGCCATGAGGCCTAGTTACTGGTAATTTTCCTTCTGTTGTCATTCTATGTACCTCCCCTCGCCCTACGTTGTGATATGCCTATTGTTGTCCGGTGTGCCGTCCGCATCTTTTGCAGCCCCATTGAAATGAATAGGTCCGCAACCATTCTGCAAAATTGCGAAACGGATGTAGACCCCGAACTACGGACATCTTTATGGACTGTTAAGCTGAGCATGCTCAACCAGCTCAGCGAAATGGACAAAAAACAGCAGGTGGCGCTATACAAAATTTTTCATTACATGCCATTGCAAAAGTTTTCAGATCCTGGTGCCAGATATATAAAGCTGACTGTATGTGTGTGTATATGTATGTCCGCTAAAGGAATCCGCACCGTCACATTTACAATCACGATATTTGGCAGGTTTTAGACCAGGTCTCAGCTCTCTAGGACGTACGGTCCCTGAGATATTCACAAAAAATGCATTAGCCAATAGAAGCTTGGTCACATGACCCTTATCAGGCATTAAAAGCTTGCAGGCCATTAGCCTCCACATACACAGTTTTACTTCAGGTTTCTATAACAAACCAGCCATTTTTCTTCACTGCTATAGGTGAGCTTTAAAGGAAATATGTCTCCAGGATAATAGCTATTGAGTAAAGCCATGGCCTAATAGCACTTAGCACCTTATTTCAAGATGTGCCTTTGTTCCAGCAATAGATTTTTTTATCCTCTTAAAATTATTATTTTATCCTCTAAAAATTAATACAAATAAGTCACAGGGGCATGATGGGATACACCCAAAGCTATTAAAAGAGCTTAGCGGTGAACTAGCTAAACCATTAACAGATTTATTTAACCACTCACTGGTAACAGGAGTTGTCCCAGAAGATTGGAAATTAGCAAATGTTGTGCCCATTCACAAGAAAGGTAGTAGAGAGTAATCGGGCAACTATAGGCCAGTAAGCCTGACATCAAAAGTGGGAAAATTAATGGAAACCATACTTAAGGAGAGGATTGTGGAACATCTAAAATCCCATGGATTGAAAGATGAAAAATAGCATGGGTTTACTTCAGGGAGATCATGTCAATCTAATCTTACAGATTTTTTAGATTGGGTGACTAAAATAATAGATGGCGGAGGTGCAGTAGACATAGTTTATCTAGACTTTAGTAAGGCTTTTGATACTGTCCCACAAAGAAGGCTTATCAATATACGGCAGTCTGTGAGCTTGGACTCCCATATTGTTGAATGGATCAGGCAGTGGCTGAGGGACAGACAACATAGGGTTGTAGTCAATGAAGTATATTCAGACCATGGTCTTGTTACCAGTAAGGTACCCAAGGGATCTGTTCTGGGACCCATATTGTTTAATATCTTTATCAGCGAAATTGCAGAAGGCCTCGATGGTAAGGTGTGTATTTTTGCTGATGACACAAAGATTTGTAACAGGGTTGATGTTCCTGGAGGGATACACCAAATGGAAAAGGATTTAGGAAAACTAGAGGAATGGTCAAAAATCTGGCAACTAAAATTTAATGTTGATAAGTGTAAGATAATGCACCTGGGGCTTAAAAACCCAAGAGCAGAATATAAAATCAGTGATACAGTCCTAACCTCAGTATCTGAGGAAAGGGACTTAGGGGCTTAGGGGTCATTATTTCAGAAGACTTAAAGGTAGGCAAATAATGTCATAGAGCAGCAGGAAATGCTAGCAGAATGCTTGGGTGTATAGGGAGAGGCATTAACAGTAGAAAGAGGGAGGCGCTCATGCCGCTCTACAGAGCACTAGTGAGACCTCATTTGGAGTATTGTGCTCAGTACTGGAGACCATATCTCCAGAAGGATATTGATACTTTGGAGAGAGTTCAGAGAAGAGCTACTAAACTGGTACATGGATTGCAGGATAAAACTTACCAGGAAAGATTAAAGGACCTTAACATGTGTAGCTTGGAAGAAAGACGAGACAGAGGGGATATGATAGAAACTTTTAAATACATAAAGGGAATCAACAAGGTAAAAGAGGAGAGAATATTTAAAAGAAGAAAAACTGCTACAAGAGGACATTGTTTTAAATTAGAGGGGCAAAGGTTTAAAAGTAATATCAGGAAGTATTACTTTACTGAGAGAGTAGTGGATGCATGGAATAGTCTTTCTGCAGAAGTGGTAGCTGAAAATACAGTGAAGGAGTTTAAGCATGCATGGGATAGGCATAAGGCCATCCTTCATATAAGATAGGGCCAGGGGCTATTAATAGTATTCAGTATATTGGGCAGACTAGATGGGCCAAACGGTTCTTATCTGCCGACACATTCTATGAAAATCCAGTTTATTTGGTATGCAAATAAGTCAGTAAGGTGCACAGAGAGGCGTCACTCTTGCAGGAAGGAGCCCAGACATGCCCCCTGCCACAATGTGTTCACCCTCACAAAAAGAAACTTTTTGTCATGCCCCCTCTCACTCCTCAGCCAACGGGGATTAAAAAAATTAAGGTAAAAATCAACTTCTCTTAGCTGCATGGATGGGAGGGAGGGTGACTTTCTCCCTGCAGCTCACACTCAGACAGAACAATGCTGCTGTCTTAGAGTGAGCTGTTCAAAAGGACATGTTCCCAATCCGGTTAAGCCTGACCCCCTCTCACTCCTCAGCCGACAGTGATTGAAAAAATGAAGGTTAAAATCTACTTCTGTCAGCTGCAGGGGTGGGAGGGAGGGTGACTTTCTCCCTGCAGCTCACACTAAGACAGCACAGGGAACTGCGTGTGTGGGGGTGGGGTCAGTGTTGATAGCATTCTTTAGAAATGTTGGCCCATATTGATAGAATAGCATCTTGCAGTTGATGGAGATTTTAGGGATGCACATCCAGGGCACGAAGCTCCCGTTCCACCACATCCCAAAGATGCTCTATTGGGTTGAGATCTGGTAACTGTGGGGGCCATTTTAGTACAGTGAACTCATTGTCATGTTCAAGAAACCAATTTGAAATGATTCGAGCTTTGTGACATGGTGCATTATTCTGCTGGAAGTAGCCATCAGAGGATGGGTACATGGTGGTCATGAAGGGATGGACATGGTCAGAAACAATGCTCAGGTAGCCCGTGGCATTTAAACGATGGCCAATTGGCACTAAGGGGCCTAAAGTGTGCCCAGAAAACATCCCCCACACCATTACACCACCACCACCAGCCTGCACAGTGGTAACAAGGCATGATGGATATATGTTCTCATTCTGTTTACGCCAAATTCGGACTCTACCATTTGAATGTCTCAACAGAAATCGAAACTCATCAGACCAGGCAACATTTTTCCAGTCTTCAACAGTCCAATTTTGGTGAGCTCGTGCAAATTGTAGCCTCTTTTTCCTATTTGTAGTAGAGATGAGTGGTACCCGGTGGGGTCTTCTGCTGTTGTAGCTCATCCGCCTCAAGTTTGTGCGTGTTGTGGCTTCACAAATGCTTTTCTGCATACCTCGGTTGTAACGAGTGGTTATTTCAGTCAACGTTGCTCTTCTATCAGCTTGAATCAGTCAGCCCATTCTCCTCTGACCTCTAGCATCAACAAGGCATTTTCGCCCACAGGACTGCCACATACTGGATGTTTTTCCTTTTTCACACCATTCTTTTTAAACCCTAGAAATGGTTGTGCGTGAAAATCCAAGAAACTGAGCAAATTGTGAAATACTCAGACCGGCCCGTCTGGCACCAACAACCATGCCACGCTCAAAATTGCTTAAATCACCTTTCTTTCCCATTCTGACATGCAGTTTGGAGTTAAGGAGATTGTCTTGACCAGGACCACAACCCTACATGCATTGAAGCAACTGCCATGTGATTGGTTGACTAGATAATCGCATTAATGAGAAATAGAACAGGTGTTCCTAATAATTCTTTAGGTGAGTGTATATATATAATATATATATATATATATATATATATATATATATAAGCGATGAGAAAAAGGGCAGCACTCCAATAAATAAAAATGAAAAAACTTTATTTACCCATAAGGCTGTAGCGACGTTTCGGCTCTTACACAGGAGCCTTCCTCAAGCAGTGTGTATAAACCAAGCTCTGAACATATATAGTGTTATAGCTAACCATAACCAATTGCATGTCAAGTGAACATAATTAATAAAGAATCAAAAATACATGATACATCATAAATATAGAGACAGATAAAACCAACAATAAAGCATGATCCAATCGTGGTACACCTAATTGAATAAAAATTATTTCCGTGAATATAAGGTATAGTAAAATATCTATACAAATACATAATTAATAATATTATCAGTGCCAACTGTAGACAATTACATAAAGTGATAAGTGCTTACTCGTACAGGTGATGTGTGTAGAGAATGCAGGATGAAGGGCGGCTGTATTCCATGCTGACATGTGCGATCCGGCGTGCCTGGATCACCACTGCGCATGTCCCTATGACGTATACTACGTGTTCCCGGCCAGTACTGATCACATCACATGACGCATGTGCTCTCACGTCACAACACTGAAACGGCCATTTTGGATAAGGGCAAACGGCCCATTATGTTACGCTGACACACATATTGACAATTGCGTCCGGTGTAGTGTAGAATCAGGATGATAATGGCATAAGGAAATGCCAGAGTGTCATAGTGGCCAAGTGGGCAGCTCATATATCCGTGACACCAGTGATTTCTTGCTCAAACTGCAGGGGGTCGATCTTGTTGATGTACCTGGTGTGATACTGGCATCATTTGATGTAACCTCACTTTATACATCAATAGATCATCAAAAGGGACTGGCTGCGGTCGGTTCTATGTTGGAGAAATCCACACTCACTGATGGCTCCCAACATTTTATATTATCTTTGTTGGAAATTGTGCTCAGGCACAATTATTTCTTATTCCAAGATTCATACTACGTACAGGAACAGGGTGTGGCGATGGGGTCCAACGTGGCCCCAACTTACGCCAATATCTACATGCGTCGATTTGAGGAGGACGTTGTCTATGGAAGCCACCACTTCCAACATGTCAGGGCGTGGTGGCGGTACATAGACGACGTCTTCCTCATCTGGACAGGTGATGCCCAACAACTTTTTGATTTCCATGGATTCCTCAATGGCATCGATAGGGCATTGCAGTTCACTTTGGTGCACTCCTGTGTCGAAATGCAATTTTTGGACACTCGCGTGGTCCTGTCGGCTGGTAAATTACAGACAGAACTGTTTACTAAGCCAACCGACAGGAACACGCTACTGACATACAGTAGTAACCACCCTAGGTCCATGGTAAAATCCCTTCCATACTCCCAGTTTTTGAGGGTTAAACGTATCGTTTCAGATCCAGTGGTATCTAACAATACGCTAGACACATTGCTACACAAATTTGAGAAACGGGGGTATCCAACCAAATTGCTACAAGAACAAAAGAAATTGGTTAGTCAGCTTAATAGGGACGATACTCTAAAAAGAAAAGTAAAACAAACACAGATGACTAGGATCCCCTTCGTCTCCACTCATTGTGAACAAAGCGTTGACATAAGTAACATTATTCGACGTCACTGGAGCATACTGGGTGGTTGCCTCAATACAGTTAAGGAATTCCATTCTCCTCCAATCATGTCCTACCGTAGGTCCAAGAGCCTTAAGGACCAACTGGTAAGGGCTGACGTGGGAACTCTGAAGACGGCAATACAACTGACATTGACAGGTGCCAGTGTCGGCTGTTTTCCTTGTTTATCCTGCGTAAACTGCAAATACATTCTTAAGGGTAGGTCTTTCACACACCCACAAACTGGGGTTTCATATCAGTTAAGGCATTATCTGACTTGTGATTCCAGTTATGTCGTGTATGTGATTGTTTGTCCATGTAATCTGTTGTACGTTGGAGAAACAACAACCGATTTCAAGACACGATTTAACAACCATCGACTCAGTGTCAGGAAAAAACGACTGGATTTACCAGTCTCTAAACATTTTGCCAACCAGAAGCACACTGAGAAAGATCTGAGGTGTTGCATTATTGATTATGAACCAATGCCCAGGAGAGGTGGTAACAGGATTGGCCTTCTATAAAAGAGAGAGCTAAAATGGATTTACATGCTAGACTCCGTTCAACCGCACGGTCTAAATGTGGATTACAAGGTTGGGGTTGGTTAGTCGCGCGGCTTGCCCTCGTTTCATGCATTTTAATGTCGATTGCCCCAGTGTAAATTATGTGACTTGTGTGTATAAAACATAAATCTCCGTTTATTCCAAAAGTCCTTTTTTTTAAAAAAAATGTCTGTTTTGGATTCACTTTTGTGTATTTATGTTCACATTCTATTGTTCTTACAGATGATGTGCTGCCGAGTCTGGGGTGAGGATAAACGGTGTGGTATCCATGTGGGCTGTGTGATCGCGGTATCTGGATACCATTTTCCATGCAGAATACGGCCTATGTACTTTTGTGTCTTTTTTCCATAAATTGCTTTTGTTCTTTTTATTTCCGTTATATGTGCGGCGGGGTGTGATGAGGAGAACCCTCTGAGTGGGGTGGTGATAGGTGGGTTTTTGATCATTGTGGCGGTGCGACCCTGTATTTACATGCAGATGCGCAGCCGCGCTTTGGTCACGGCTGGCGGCTTCACTTCCGTTGGTAGGTGTAGCCCTCACCCGAGCCCACTTGGCCACTATGACACTCTGGCATTTCCTTATGCCATTATCATCCTGATTCTACACTACACCGGACGCAATTGTCAATATGTGTGTCAGCGTAACATAATGGGCCGTTTGCCCTTATCCAAAATGGCCGTTTCAGTGTTGTGACGTGAGAGCACATGCGTCATGTGATGTGATCAGTACTGGCCGGGAACACGTAGTATACGTCATAGGGACATGCGCAGTGGTGATCCAGGCACGCCGGATCGCACATGTCAGCATGGAATACAGCCGTCCTTCATCCTGCACTCTCTACACACATCACCTGTACGAGTAAGCACTTATCACTTTATGTAATTGTCTACAGTTGGCACTGATAATATTATTAATTATGTATTTGTATAGATATTTTACTATACCTTATATTCACGGAAATAATTTTTATTCAATTAGGTGTACCACGATTGGATCATGCTTTATTGTTGGTTTTATCTGTCTCTATATTTATGATGTATCATGTATTTTTGATTCTTTATTAATTATGTTCACTTGACATGCAATTGGTTATGGTTAGCTATAACACTATATATGTTCAGAGCTTGGTTTATACACACTGCTTGAGGAAGGCTCCTGTGTAAGAGCCGAAACGTCGCTACAGCCTTATGGGTAAATAAAGTTTTTTCATTTTTATTTATTGGAGTGCTGCCCTTTTTCTCATCGCTTGCATCTTATTGGATTGGCTTATATCCACACTGGGCTTTTTTGCACCCTTCATCCATTTTTTATCTGTGACGGTGCTGCCATCTCTTTTTTTTCTTTTTTATATATATATAAAACTTTGATCTTTCTTGAATTCCTATAATTACTCCTTAGAAGTTTTTTTTTTTTTTTTTAAAGAAAAGCGTAAGATAAAGAATATTGTTGGCTATGGCTGTATATTGCAGTGACGGAATTCCTATAATTACTCCTTAGAAGTATAAAAAAATAAGAAGAAGAAAAGCGTAAGATAAAGAATATTGTGGGGCTACGGCTGTATATTGCAGTGACGGAATTCACTTGCCTCGACAGCTTTTTACACACAATTCATACTAAAATGAAATGAAATATTTATCAGACATGAAGCCATCTCTCTGGTGGAAATGAATCTTTGTGGTGCGCTGAAAAGCTTGATCTTCAAACGTCGTGAGTGCTAATTTTAATGACTGGGTGAAAGCTGAGGAAATTTTGGCTGAATTTTGGATAAAGATGACAGCAAAGGGTCTCAGGTTGCACAAAGGAGACAGGAGGATTAAACCAACAAAGCCAAGTCAATGCTCTAAAGTTTCAAAAGGATAATCTTTATAATGGTGATTCACACTTAGACAAAGGTGACTATTACTGATTATGTCAAGTTCCCCATATTTATCTAATATCACAAGATTTATATTGTCTTTAATTAAGCGATAAAGGACTCCTTAAAAATGCATAATATTAAGCTGGATCCTTATGGTATGCGCAAATGAAATCTCGAGCTTGAAAAGAAAAATATCATGGGATTTATTGATGACAGGATGCAGAATAAAAATCAAGTCCCTCCTGTTGTTTAAGGATCCAGAGAGGGTGATTGCCATATGTTCCACGATACAAAGGGGGCAGGAATGACAGCACAAAAGAGAAGACGCGTATAACCTTTCCAATATGTCGACTGTGCTGAGAAAATATTTTCAACATGGAGAGCTAGATCAGAAAATATTTGCAAACAATAAAACATGGATCATACAAACAATATGTGACGAGTGTAAAAGAGTTCAAATTTATTTATTTACACAGCATGGATATTATTTTTAGAGAATGAAAAAATTAGTGTTCTGTAAAATTCAGACATTATGAAAAAGAATCACAAATTGTTAATGTTTGCAAAATTTCTGCCATATGCAAGCGAATAGTCAGTCAAATTCTGTTAATCTGGAATTATGGGATCTGATAGGTGCAAGACTATTTAAATACTTGCTTATTGGCCAAACATAGAAATATATGTTGTGAAATACTGTGTCAGCAAAAAAAAAAACCACAATTAAACTAAATTAGATGATATATGAAAAAATAAAGAGCGCCTATAGGAAAGTTCATCACTTTTCATACAGGGAGTGCAGAATTATTAGGCAAGTTGTATTTTTGAGGATTAATTTTATTATTGAACAACAACCATGTTCTCAATGAACCCAAAAAACTCATTAATATCAAAGCTGAATATTTTTGGAAGTAGTTTTTAGTTTGTTTTTAGTTTTAGCTATTTTAGGGGGATATCTATGTGTGCAGGTGACTATTACTGTGCATAATTATTAGGCAACTTAACAAAAAACAAATATACACCCATTTCAATTATTTATTTTTACCAGTGAAACCAATATAACATCTCAACATTCACAAATATACATTTCTGACATTCAAAAACAAAACAAAAACAAATCAGTGACCAATATAGCCACCTTTATTTGCAAGGACACTCAAAAGCCTGCCATCCATGGATTCTGTCAGTGTTTTGATCTGTTCACCATCAACATTGCGTGCAGCAGCAACCACAGCCTCCCAGACACTGTTCAGAGAGGTGTACTGTTTTCCCTCCTTGTAAATCTCACATTTGATGATGGACCACAGGTTCTCAATGGGGTTCAGATCAGTTGAACAAGGAGGCCATGTCATTAGATTTTCTTCTTTTATACCCTTTCTTGCCAGCCACGCTGTGGAGTACTTGGATGCGTGTGATGGAGCATTGTCCTGCATGAAAATCATGTTTTTCTTGAAGGATGCAGACTTCTTCCTGTACCACTGCTTGAAGAAGGTGTCTTCCAGAAACTGGCAGTAGGACTGGGAGTTCAGCTTGACTCCATCCTCAACCCGAAAAGGCCCCACAAGCTCATCTTTGATGATACCAGCCCAAACCAGTACTCCACCTCCACCTTGCTGGCGTCTGAGTCGGACTGGAGCTCTCTGCCCTTTACCAATCCAGCCACGGGCTCATCCATCTGGCCCATCAAGACTCACTCTCATTTCATCAGTCCATAAAACCTTAGAAAAATCAGTCTTGAGATATTTCTTGGCCCAGTCTTGACGTTTCAGCTTGTGTGTCTTGTTCAGTGGTGGTCGTCTTTCAGCCTTTCTTACCTTGGCCATGTCTCTGAGTATTGCACACCTTGTGCTTTTGGGCACTCCAGTGATGTTGCAGCTCTGAAATATGGCCAAACTGGTGGCAAGTGGCATCTTGGCAGCTGCACGCTTGACTTTTCTCAGTTCATGGGAAGTTATTTTGCGCCTTGGTTTTTCCACACGCTTCTTGCGACCCTGTTGACTATTTTGAATGAAACGCTTGATTGTTCGATGATCACGCTTCAGAAGCTTTGCAATTTTAAGAGTGCTGCATCCCTCTGCAAGATATCTTACTATTTTTGACTTTTATGAGCCTGTCAAGTCCTTCTTTTGACCCATTTTGCCAAAGGAAAGGAAGTTGCCTAATAATTATGCACACCTGATATAGGGTGTTGATGTCATTAGACCCCCTTCTCATTACAGAGATGCACATCACCTAATATGCTTAATTGGTAGTAGGCTTTCGAGCCTATACAGCTTGGAGTAAGACAACATGCATAAAGAGGATGATGTGGTCAAAATACTCATTTGCCTAATAATTCTGCACTCCCTGTATACTGGTATTGATGCTGATACAGGTAATGCTCTGTTCACACTATGGAGGCTGTGTGTCCTTCTGGTATATATTTCGACGGTGCGTCAGCACACACTGGGACGTTATGTGCCACCTTACCTTTTTTTTTTTTATTGTAAAGGTAAAAATAGTCTACTACACTTTCCTATGCAAAGGGACACTGTGAAAAAACATATAGCATTAGTAACATGGAAGATTGACACCAGAATAAGACCACAAAGTCCATCTAGTCTGCCTTCATATAATTTCTTATTTATCTTAGGACACACTGCTTTTCTTAGGCCAGATGACAACACATTAATGTGTCACACTGAAAGCGATACCAAACACAGCCGCTATACAATGTATGGTGCTGTGCTTGGTAAGTTGCGAGAGGGCAGCGGAGGATAGGTCATCAGTAAAAAAATCCAGGATAACCCTTTTAAATTCACTTACTGTAGATTTCCCAGCAGGATCCTCTGCTGGTAGTTTGTTCCAAGCCTAAGCCACACTTTCAGTGTAAAAATATTTCCTGACATAAAAAAAAGTCTCTTTTGGAATTTGAACCTAAGATCTCTGTATGGAAGGCAGAACACTTACCTCCAGGCTATAGACCAACCATATACCACACAGTATACATTTTTCTTATAACAGGAGGCAATGATCAACATATTCCACTGTTGCCTATACAGTGACATGCATTAGAGGTTTCCAACATATCTCTAACTGGAAAATTCACAGGTAAATCTGTATGGTAATAGCTACTAATTTACTGTAAATTTTACAATAGATCTTCACTTGGTATAAAAAGGTCTTCAATGTGTTATCAAAGCCTAAAATGGCATTGTCTTATTAATAGGTCTTATAACTCGCAGCCAAGACAATTAGTTATGAAAAATATGCTTCTCATATAAAGGCATACAAATGCACTATGGCAGTGTACAGAGCTGTAAAAAGGCACCCATAGAAGTCCATGGGGTCTTGCTGTCCTTCTTTATGCCTCTGATTTTATATGGAGGCATACAGAGTATTTTCTGTCAGATTTCCCTAGTGGTAGAGTAAATTGCCATATTGTGGATGTATTCTCTTCTAAAAACAACATATGGTGGCAAATGGAGTGCCTATGGCATTGTAGTATGGAGCCTTATATGTTTGTGCGCTTGGGTCCACCATTTGCATGAGCCTATGGGCAACGCATTAATCATTATAATTACACTTTTCAGGAAGAAAAAAAACTAACTGTTCAACAGATATAATCAATCGCTGTGTCTGCACATTACATTTTAATGTAAAATAAGGTGTGGTGCTGATCCGGTTGATCTAATATCTTTCTTTTCGTCATATCATCCACAAAAGCTATGCATTTTATTAAAATAATTGTCCAGTATTAAGAAAACATGACTTTCTTTCAAAAATAGTTTATTATTTGTTCATGGATTGTCTGGTATTGCAGCTTGGCTCCACTGAAGTGAATAGGGTTCAGCTGCAATACCACGTAGAACCTGTGGACCAGTGTGGCACTGCTTCTGGAAGAAAGCGTACATGTTGTATAATCTTGCATCATTAATGGGGCTTTAGAAGGTTTTAAAGGGTTTTCCTCAGGAGAAGTCAATGAGATTAGCAGAGATACAACTCCTTTGCTTGGTATTGAAGCTCAGACCTATTTATCTGAAAGGGACTGAGCTCTGCCTAGGCCATGTAACCTATGAACATGACGTCATGTGGCCCAGGAAGAGGCCTAAGAGCTCACAGAAAGCCACAGCCTCTTATACAGTTAAGGATAGGCCATCAATATGAAAATCCTAGAGAATCCCTTTAAGTTTACATACAAATCTAAGCCAATTTGAAGAAAAATACATTTTACCATATGGCGATTGTATGGCAGCTATTGTTACTGTGATGTGTTACTGTGCACAGGACTGAGAAGGTTTGGCCTGACATCAGGGGCACTGTCAGGCTGCTTGGTCATGCCTCCTGTAGGTGCTGTGTTGCTGTGGTCACCAAGCAATGCTAAGTTGTTACAGAAGTGTGTGTGGAAGCACTGTGTCAACCACGTAGTTGGGCTAAACCTTACAGTGCTATCCTGGTGGTGCTCTGGTATTTACTCTTTAAGTCCTATACAGAGATCTGGACTTTGCTGCAGGGAATAACCAGACCGCTACCGCCTGGAGTAGTCTCAATTGACAGTTGACCCCTGGGCTTAGAGACATCAGTGCAAGGCACCAAAGCAACAGGCAAAACACATAGTCAGTAACAGGCCGAGATCAGGGCAGGGAGAGTTCTTGTGAATCAGTGAAACAGGTCCAAGGTCTGGGCTGACAGCAGAGGGTCACAATTGTAAACAGGCAAGGAGCTAGCACTCTAGGAGCCTTAATTGCTCAGACAAGGAAATTAGGATAGTACCACAGTAATATAGCAGAAAATGATTAGAAGCAGCTGTGCACAGCAAGGAGAGGAGAGGAGTGGTAGTGAAAGCAAAAATAGGCATAGTAGTAGTTCAATTAATAATATTTCTAATAGAAGAAGTGGAGCATTGACAGACTCCGTCGATGCAACACTAATGTAATGTAGGGACCCACTTGAAAGAGGTCATGAAGTGGTAAGTGGGCTTATGCATTTTGATAAAAAGAGAACCTCATTTTTATGCTGAGCAGAATTCGATCAATGTATGGCACATAGATGCCTGATTCGTGTCTTTTTTGCATTTTACCAGTTGCGTCTCTGATGACGACAGTGACTTTTTAAGTATCTTGAAAAATATTGCTTGCTGGTGAGAATGGAATATCTTACAACCCTTTGTCTGGAATCTGGAGTCATTTATGCTAGGACTTAATCCCCCTATTTCTTATTTATTCCCGCAGTCATATGATTTAGCCAATTCCGATCCGTCATGTTGCTTAACTTAGTTGCACAGAACAAGAGACACCTGAATAATTAATTATGTAGCTCATTTAACAGGAGACAAAGCCTGATGAATTCCATCGTACTGGAGCATTGTCTGGGTTTGGTTAAGGTCTATGATTTTTGTTGACAACTATTATCCTTGTTTAGGGTACATTAATTCTCAATTCTGTTCTGTTCCTTCCATCATATTCCAAAACACCAGAAAAGAATAAGAGACTGTTTGAATGGACCGGAATGAGTTGACCAGGTAATTCAATGAGTCACTTCAAAGCAGAAAGGCTGGAAGTTTCATTTGGGGTTTTCTACATTTTGTCCTCTGGTACACAACGTGATTTAGGATACAAGTTAAGAGAGTCTTTTTAAGGATCACAGTCCAGATTGTGATGTATTTAGATGACAAAAAGGCACAAAGTACAGTTGGTAGCTTTAAGGAGTAATGGACTGATGAAAAAAGTTTCCACTTAATGAATCAGAAAGCTTTAGTTGTTTATAGAAAAATCAGTCATTCCAACCTTATTAGAAATCCAGATGGTAGTAAACCTGGAGGATGTACAGAATCCAGAGTACAATATGATAAAAGAGGATTGCATGACATCAATTTCTGAACTCAACCAGTTTAGTTCAATTCTAGAGTATGGAGAAACAAACTCATAATACATATATTATACAATGCCGGATAGTACTAATCTTGATTAAATTGCATACAGAAAAAAAAAATTGTGCAGTGTTAGAAGTATCACCAGTTGAAGAATGGTCTTTTAGCCCCTTACATAAAAAGCTCATAAGCTTTTTTTTAGTCTTCTGTTTTTGAGGTTTGCATACAAGTAGCTGATCTGTAGACCAAATGGCAATCAGTATTGGGTTGCATGAGTATCTACATCTCCATAGCATATGTCAAGTGATATCGTAGAAGGGTTTTCACCTGGAACAACGCAGCATCTTCAGGGTGGCACCAGACACTAACACGCTAGAAGATGCAGTTAAGTACCTTCGTGACATTTTCTTCTCCCTGCAAGATAAAGTGAACCATATTAATACTCAGAAGAGTTACAGCAAAAAACAAACAAAAAAAAACGCATCATGAACACGAGCCATGACATAGCGTATGACCTCCGATGCTTCTAGTGGACAATCAGTTAACTTTACAAAATGTTGTTGATAAAGAAAGAAGTGCCCAATGTAGAGTTAACATATTGGTTCAAAATATGGACTCAGGAGCATGGCCTGCCAGTATGGGACACAGGAACTGGCTAAAACCCTCTATGATCCAATAGCCTGGCCTTCAAGAAGAGGTTGAAGCTTTGAAAACATATGTTGGAAGCAAAAACTACCCAAAAGAAAATGGAGCAGATTGATTCATCATGAGGGGAATATTTGAAGTCAGTTTTTGTTGAGTCTGTGGCGTACTTTATGCCACATTTATCAAATGTCATATGTTGTTTGATACATTGGTATTATCCTTAAACATAACACTTCTGTCTTGGAAAGCTACTCCAGTGTTCCTACTCCATCCTCCTACTAGACTGAGATTGCAACTTTTTAGTAACTTTAAAAAAAAGTCTCAATGGTAAATATTGTGTGAAACTCATTAAAGCTAAACGCGCTCACTTTTTCTCCCACTTTTCAAAACTGGAGTGAGCATTTTTGAAGCCAGGATTCTGGAATGAAGGCATGATAAATCAGGGTAATGACTGCGAGTCAGGCCACCTTCGATTTCAAGATCTTCAAAGCCAAGAACGCCTAGAAATTCAGAAAAATACCTTAAAAGATTCAGAACCACCAGCTGTGTTATGACATTCACAATAATTTAACTTCTTGAGTACCATCTCTAGGTTCATTTGCTGGAGCAAAAAAAAAAAAAAACTGATCTGGAAAAGACCAGCTGGTTCTGAATCAGTTTAAAGGGCATCTGTCAGCAGTTTGTACATATGAAACTGGCTGACCTGTTGCACGTGCTCATGGCAGCTTAAGGCCTCTGTGTTGATCCAGTTTTCATATGTGCTGCATTGATGAGAAAAATGATGTTTTAATATATGCAAATTAGCCTCCAGGAGCAATGGGGGCCTTGTTAATACACCTAGAAGCTCAGCTCTCTCTGCAACTGACATGCTCTCTGACAGGGCCAGGCGCAATGACTTTTTCACTGCATCACCCTGTCAACCAAAGTGCAGAGGACGCGTCAGTTACAGAGAAAGCAGAGCCTTTAGGTGTAATGGCAACACCCCCATTGTTCCTAGAGGCTCATTAACATATATTCAATATTCACAAATGCAACAGATCAGCCAGTTTCATAGGTGTGAATCTGCTGACAGATGCCCTTTAAGGTATATCAGAGTAAGTAGCCACCATCACAGAGGCAAGGCACATTACCTGGCCACAGGGACTAGTGGAGTAAGTTACCAACATCTGGTCATACTTTGAAGAGATACAGGAAGGAGCTGCTATATGCAATAACCAATGTAGCTGATGGTTGGTCAACATTTGGGGTCGATAGGAGTGTGCATTTGTGTAAACTGGGGTGTTTAAAAGCATGCATGTGCAATAGTGTGAGGCATGATTATCTATTTTGTGTTTACACTTTAACAGGACGGCATTGGGTCAAAAGCACTAATTATACAACAAAGTTTATCATACACATATAATATACTTGACATGAATAAGTATAATATGGTGTAACTTGAATTTGATTAAATAATAAGCCTACCTACAGATATCATGACACGCTAGTCTCCATAAAATTATCCCTTTTCTTCCTAATCTCTTTATCTACCTTTAAATCTCTATTATCCTTAATTGGCTATGCTGGTATAGTAGTCTGATATCTTAGCATTATATCAAATCACACCTACATCTAATATTAGTACACTCAAGTACATTTATCATGTGGCGCCAGCCCATGTAATTATTAGCTTTGTGAACTTACGCTGCAAGATCTGTACTAAGGTGCTCATACACATTACACAAAAATGATCTGAACCCTCTGATTTTGGCACCATTGGCCAATATGTGTATGGAGGTAGCCCAACTCTTTCTAAATGGCAGATATCAGGGGGAAAGAAGGATCAGTGTGTTACCATTCATCATTCTTAGGCCTCATGCACACAGCAGTATTTTTTCACGGTCCGCAAAATGGGGTTCCGTTGTTCCGTGATCCGAGTCTGTTTTTTCTTCCGTGTGTCTTCCTTGATTTTTGGAGGATCACCAGACATGAAGTAAAGTAAAAAAAAAGTTGTTTTGGTGTCCGTCTGGCCGTGCGGAGCCAAACGGATCCGTCCTGACTTACAATGCAAGTCAATGGGGACGGATCTGTTTGACGTTAACAGAATATGGAGCAATTGCAAACGGATCCGTCCCCTATTGACTTTCAATGTAAAGTCAGGAGTCCCTATCAGAGTTTTCTTCAATCCAATGGTATATTTTAACTTGAAGCGTCCCTATCACCATGGGAACGCCTCTATGTTAGAATATACCATCGTATTTGAGTTAGATCGTGAAAACTCAGATCCGACAGTATATTCTAACACAGAGGCGTTCCCATAGTGATGGGGACGCTTCAAGTTAGAATATACTAAGAACTGTGTACATGACTGCCCCCTACTGCCTGGCAGCACCCGATCTCCTACAGGGGGCTATGATACGCACAATTAACCCCTCAGGTGCAGCACCTGAGGGGTTAATTGTGCGTATCACAGCCCCCTGTAAGAGATTGGGTGCTGCCAGGCAGCAGGGGGCAGTTATGTCCACAGTTCTTAGTATATTCTAACTTGAAGCGTCCCCATCACCATGGGAACGCCTCTGTGTTAGAATATACTGTCGGATCTGAGTTTTCACAATGTGAAAACTCAGCTCTGAAAAGCTGTTATGCAGACGGATCTGCGGATCCGTCTGTGCGAAAGTAGCCTACGGACACGGATCACGGACGCGGATGAGAATCTTGTGTGCCTCTGTGTTTTTTCCCTGACCCATTGATGGGTCCGTGAACCATTGTCCGTCAAAAAAATAGGACAGGTCATATTTTTTTGACGGACAGGAAACACGGATCAGGGACGCGGATGACAAACGGTGCATTTTCCGAGTTTTCAATGGACCCATTGAAAGTCAATGGGTCCGCAGGAAATCACGGAAAACGGAACAACGGACACGGATGCACACAACGGTCGTGTGCATGAGGCCTAAATCTTTTCTTCCTATAGGAGATAAGACTCTGCCAAAAGAATCTGGTTGCTGCTTATTCTCCTCTCCCAATTGAAAAAAATAAAATTAAAGACATGCAGTCTCAACCAAGCCATGTATGCATGTTTTTGGGGGAGTCAGGAGAAATAACAGTTCGGCCTCTTGCACACGACCGTGTGTCCTCCGTGGCCGTATTGCGGCCCGCATATGGGGGTCCGCAATACATGGGACAACGGCCGTGTGCACTTGAATGGGTCCTCAATTCCGGAGATACGGTGCGGAATGGAACCACGGAATGGAAACACTATGGAGTGCTTTTGTAGGGTTCTGTTCCGTGCTTCCGTTCCGGAAAAAGATAGAACTTGTCCTATCTTTTTGCGAAACGGACGGATCGCGGACCCTATTCAAGTGAATGGGGTCGTGATCCGGATGCGGCTGGCCCATGGTCGGTGCCAGTGCATTGCGGACTGCAATTTGCGGGCCACAGCACGGTCACAGGCATTACACATTCGTGTGCAAGAGGCCTTATAAAATGTGCATTTCCACCTTGATATTTATGACACTCCCATATAACCCTTAGAGCCAGTTCACACAGCAGAACTTGGCAGCTTAATTTTGGTGTGGACATTGCACCAGCCGTGTGGTGCCTGCCTTCCATGGGTTTCAAAGTTCTTAAGAAGGTGGTTTAAAGCCGAGAAGAGACATGTACTTTCTTGGCAGGGTGTGTGGACAGCCACTACTTATAGCCAAAGCAGGTGTCCAGTCGTGGTTTAGCTCTATTCATTGGAGCCTAAGCCACAAGCGAGCCCGCAGGATCCAAAGTGAACACCAACTACAGAAACTGTGGCAGCTTTTGCAGTGGATTAAGTGGTGGATTTTGAATTGGGTCCTGGACTTTAGATAGAATTTGTGTGGTATAGGTTCACTCACTGTGTACAATGCCATTGTGTAATCATGACCACATATTTGGAATCAATGTTCCCAGTGCTCCAATGCATCTAATAAAAAAAAAAAAAATTAAATAAGCAATCATATGAAAAAGTCTAAGTTAATTTAAAAAATAGAATAAAAAACAAATAAACATAGATCAGGTTCTATGCAGATCTATGTGTCTCCGTGGTTACTCTGTAGAGATTAGGCATGCGTGAACCTGTGGAAGTTCGGGACCCGAACTTGACCCGAACCCCATTGAAGTCAATGGGGACCTGAATTTCAGTTTAATTTCTTCTGTTATAACGTGGTTATATCGGAAAATAATAGAAATCTTAGGACAGAATGCAAAACAATATAGCCATTTAGGGCTTAAGAAAAAAAAAAACTCACCTTATCCACTTGATCACACTGCAGCAGCTTCCTCTATCTCCACTGAACAGGACCTGCCAAAGGACCTGCAATATGCGTGATGACATCACTAAGAGGGAGAGCGAGGTGACGTCTAAAACTGTGTAACCATGATTATACATTTATAATCAATATTTTCATTGCTCCAATGCATTTTATGTTAAGAAAATAAAGCAAAAATATTAAAAAAAAGGCTACAGAAAAAAAAAGCATGTCAGCTTCCATGGTTACAGACTACAAACAAACCTTGTGTAGTCTGATTCTACAATCATTTGTTACTGTGTGAAATATGTCCCCTCTTCTTAACCTACTGACAGTAGAAAATGGGCCATATAAAAAAAAAATAGCTGCAAAGGTGGACACAACTACCAATTTTAAAAATATTAATTGAATAAACCACAGAACAAAAAAAGTGGTTTAAAGGAATTATCCATACTGTACTTTTAAAATGGATGTCCACTACTAAAAGTTTGGAGTTCTGCAGTACAAACACTATATGGACTATTTTAAACAATGATTGGCCTACCTTTAAGACAGGCCAATCTAATCGGACTATCTTAAAGCAGATTTGCACCTATGACACTGGCCGACCTATTACACGTGCACCTGGCAGCTGAAGGCATCTGTGTTGGTCCCATGTTCATATGTGCCTGCATTACTGAGAAAAATAAGTTTTATAATATGCAAATTAGTCTCTAGGAGCAACGGGGGCGTTGCCGTTACACCTAGAGGCTCTGCTCTCTTTGCGCTCTGTCACGCTCGCTCCACTTTTTACAGGGCCAGGTAGTGTACACGTCATCACTCCTGGTCCTATCAATCAAAGTGATGATGCAGCAGTTGCAGAGAGAGCAGAGCCTCTAGGTGTAATGGAAACGCTCCAGTTGATACTAGAAGCTAATTTGCATATATTAAAACATCATTTTTCTTAGTAATGTGGGCACATATGAACATGGGACCAACACAGATGCCTTCAGCTGCCAAGTGCACATGTAACAGGTCAGCCAGTGTCATAGGTACAAGTCTGCTGACAGATGCCCTTTAAGGATGGATAACCTCTTCAAGTAATTCCTTGGCCTTTTTCTAGCTTAGTTGAGTGCAGTGAGCAGAAGACTGACAGAGAAGATGGCACTCCATGTAACCCAAAAAGCAGTGAAGCTCTTAAAATGTGCTTCCATTACAACCAATCTCTCCGTAATGACACAGCTAAACGCACTTTGCTGACTACACAAAGAAATCTTGAAACCCATGAGATATCGATATAACTTTTCCTAAGCAGTACTGTCATTTAAGGTTAGTGTCCCTTTAAAATGAAGTGAAATGAATTGGGATCTATTTAATGACTGATGTGTTATCTGATCTAGGCTTTCTAAAACACAAGCACCTTTCCAATATACTTTTTGGTAATTCTCTTTAAAATAACCGTACGGCATACATTCGCACTCGTACAGTTTTATTATACCCAGCCGTACACTCCTGTAGGCTGTCTATAAAATATGATTCAGCATATATATGCGGCACAATAAGCATATAATAACTGTAATAAAGAAAAAAGATTGTGTTTACTTTGTATTATGACAATAGCATTCTGCTGCCACTAAATCTATATCTGCCATCTCCAGCTATAATCTATGAATATTTTAACACATGTGTACTCAGTGGGGTGTATTATCATACTGATATAAATAGAATTAATGAGCAGTCAACCTGCCACATGTCCTGACATATGACGGGGCAGCTACAGCGAAGGGGATTATTTTTTTTTTTCCTGTTTCACATTAAGATTTGCTTCTATATCTTGATCGTTTTCAAGCTGTAACCCGGCTGTTGTTTAAATGTGGAGAACAGTTCTTTTCTCAACCAATTATTTGCAATATTACCATACTGAGGCACGTCAGAAATCAGAAAAAGGAGGAAAGAACAAAATCCTTGTGCAACTCCATGAGTAGAAAGGACATGACGTGTTGGAATTGACAGTCTGATGTGCGGCGGCTGTACAGGATGGCAGTGCGCTGTGGATAAGGGCCATGGTATGGTTTTCGTTACCTATCACTAAGGGCCAGCGCATGCAAGGTTTCATTTAAAACCCGATGCTTGAAAGACACGCTGAAGCTGCCAAATTATTACCCGACCTTGCCAAAGAATATAACGGAAAAATACACTGGTTGTTGTAGAAATTTTCAGAAGTTTTCAAAAGCAGTAGATTTTAATAATAGAAAGATTTGAAACATTTTCATTTAACAAAAAAATCTCCAAAAATGACTCACACTGTACGGTGCTGCCATCTTTGGGGGGGTTTTGGTAACCCCAAAGGGAAGTACGGCGCTGGCTCCCCACTCCTTCTCTCCCCAGCCTAGGAAGGTCCACTGTGCTCCCGGGATGTAAGCTTCCATTTTCACCAATTGCTGCACCACGACAAATGGTCAAGTGACGCAAGGGTAGCAGTCAGCGATTGGCTGCAGCAGCGTCAAAACAGAAGTTTACATCCTGAGAGAACAGCAGAGCATACTAGGCCAAGGGGAGAAGAAATGGGGAGCCAGCACCGGGAAGCAGCTAAGTGTGCTTCCTTTTGCAGGTCTGCCCAAGAGGGGGGGTTAACAACCCCTCACCCAAAGTTAAACGATTCCCTAAATGTGCTGGTAATATAACTGAACCCTATTCACTTGAATGGGACTGTATTACATGAAATCTAACCCTGCATGATGGGAGCACTGTCATGGTCTCAGATCAAGGTCTGAAGTCAAAACATTAACTAAAAAACCTCTTAAAGTGTTGTAGCGTGCTTTGGACAGCCCCTACTTGTTGGAAGGGTCCCTGCTTGGAACCCTACCAAAAAGCTGTAATCCTCGGGAAATCTGTTAGTACATTTTATATTTCCCTACAGCGCCACCACAGGGGAAATGAATCATTACACCGTGCTCATTTAAGTTCACTCTAACCAAGAGATGAGCATCCTGAACGGAATTCCATAATAGGGTATATGGAAAGGTGTTTATTGATGAAGGGAGCTAAGCACACATGACTTCAACTGCATAATGGTTCCTGCCTAGGCTCTGAATGAAGAAAATCATGAGCAATAACATTTAAAGGGGTTCTCAGGGAATGATTTAAAATGCCTGCCAGCAACCTGTCCTAGAATATGAGCAGGACTGGTTGTCCCCATTTGTGATGGACGAACATCGGCAGGGACGAACAAGTGTTCGCGAATGGCGCGTTCGCGGCGGGCCTCGTTCACTTTAATGGCAGGCGAACCTGAAAAACCTTCAGGTCCTATTTGCAGCCAGCAAACACTTACTAGAAGTACAGAAATAGTCCCACAACATGGACAGTGATATATCAGAGGGGGATGATTGGCAAAAATTCCCACAAAACATATGTATTTTAATCAGGGGCCATTTTTATGCGTCTTAAAGAGAAACTCTCAAAAATGTGCCCTGCTGGAGCCTAGAAAACTTTTATTTCCTATCGGTTTGATGTGTACATTTGCAGCACTCTGCATTTTTGTATCCTGCAGAGTCCATTAAAAAAATGCATACGTTCATGTAAAAAAAAATCTCTACCATGGAACTGTATGGTGAACGGACGCCACTGTACGGCATCAGTCTGAGGCATCTGTTAACGCATACATTTTTGGTATGCATTAAATGGATGGAAAAAATAGGATGTGAACACAGCCCTAATGTCAGAATAAGCACCAGTACACAGCGGAGCAGTGTGGTGGAGGGGGGAGGCCGCCATGTACTGACAGAGCGCTACCTGGTCCTGGTGGTCAGGGATGAGGACTGTGTTTCCCAAGGATCATTTTCTACTGGGAAATACAGGGCACATAATACACTAGAATCTATAAAATATAAAGATATTAGCCCTACCCCCGAATAATAACAACAGTGACCGGATAACACTGCCATACCGTGACCGGATAAAAGGGTATAAGAGAGCACAGTACAGGGAATGACTAGGAGTACTGCACAGGGTGTGGTAAGAGGGCACAATGCAGGGTATAAGGGGGCACAGTATGGGGTGATGGGCACAGTCACATGACCCTGTAACATTAGAAGGTCTTTATGATGAATGCGGTTCATACGCCACCATAATGAGAGAAAGAGGAGTGAGACAAGGGTGTGATTATGTGGCTAGAGATAAAAAATGTAACTGTCGGTCAGTACAGGTCCCAAAAAATTAGGTAATAAGCATTCACCTGACAGCAAAGAACTTTGGATTCTGTGGCTTGAGGTACATTAGGCAGTCACAGGATAAAAATGTAACTGTCAGCCAGTACAGACCCCAAAAATTAGGCAATAGGCATTCACCGGACAGCAAAGAACTTTGGATTCTGTGGCTGGAGGTACATTAGGCGGTCACACGATAAATATGTAACTGTCGGCCAGTACAGACCCCAAAAATTAGGGATTCACCTGACATAAAAGGTCTTTTATGCCGCTGTATATACATGAGGCAAGGAACAATCTTTGTTCTGGGTGTTGGCGGATATGTGTGGGCTGGCATGAGGAAATTGAATTACACATAGTCATCACAGGTGTTGAATTCTTCCGAGATCCATGCCTCATTCATTTTTAAAAATGTGAGGTAGTCCACACTGTCGTGAGCGCTTATCGGTCACGATCCCCCACGGCTGTGCTGAATGTCCTTTCGGACAGGACACTCGACGAGGGGCAAGTCAAGAGTTCCATGGCAAATTGTGCCAGCTCTGGCCAAAGGTCAAGCCTGCACACCCAGTAGTCAAGGGGTTCCTTGCTTCTCAGAGCGTCCACATGAGCCGTTAACCCAATGTAGTCGGACACCTGTGGTCGGACACCTGTCGGTCTAGGCGTTCCCTGAGGCTCTCGATGGGTTGGCTGCAAGAATGATCTCATATCTAAAGTGACCAACACATCTTCAAACCGCTATCTTTTTGGAGGTGCAGTCGGATTGGTACCCGCACCTGTTTCGCTGTGGGTGGAAATTCCTCTGCCAGTGCCCACAACAGCAGAATGCAGCATCTCTCACAGCAAGGCCTGGAAATGCTGCATTTTATACGGGGGTCCCTCTTCAAACACTGGAGCACTAAGGCTCCCATTTGCATTAAATTGGAAGCGGTGGAGAGCCCTGGCTCCTGCTCATCGCCCAGGAGAATGTCATCCTCGGTCTCCTCCCCCCAGCCACGGACAACACCAGGGATTCCCAAAAAGTTTAAAGCCTGCTCTTTTTGCCCCTCCTCCTCCTTCTCCCCCCAGACACCATCCTCCTCTGACTCCTCTTCAGACTCCTGCTGACTTGTCTCAGATGGAGTAGCGCCCCCTGGGAATTAATTCAGCATTGCAACTTCTTCATCTTCCAGACAATAACTAAAGCCAAGAGGAATTTGTATCATGACAGATCTACTGTATATATATATCATTATTCTACTGCATTTAGCATAGCATGCTCCCATTAATAAGGGGCTGTGTGGGCAGAGCAGCTGCAAAGTGTCACAGACGGTGTACAGGAAACAAGGCAAAGCAACATGCATAAATGACTCGCTGGATCCAAAAACTAAGGAACAAAGGGGAGACCCCTGCAGAAGACCTGGCACTTTCCCTGGCTGCTCAGCCTATGCAAAGATCCGAATGGTGGAGGTTTGCATATCCACGTACCTTGACTATATAACCCCTGAGCACCCTACAATAGTGAGGGGACACGACCACCGGCTCCCTACACAAGATACGGAGGGAGTCAGGGTCACCTGGGATCCAGCAAACAGAAAATAACAGATAAATGTTCAACACTTAGCTTTTGTAGCAGACAGGAGAACAAGACCAGCATGCACACACACTCCAGGAAGAAGTATAAGCCGCCCAGAAAAGCATTCTGGGGAGGAATTTAAAGGGAAGCAATTAGTCTAACACATGACAGCTGAGAGAGGCTAACGAGATGAGCAACTGAATACCACAACAAAGGAAGTCAAGGAGGAGGTTCTGAAAAGCCTCTGTCAGAGCTTCTCAGCTGTCTGGTTGTGACACAAAGTGAAAGTAAAAATCCCAGCATGCATCACAGCAAGCATCTTCAGAGGAGTGATAACATGACATCCCTGGCCAACTGATACCATAGCAACAACAGCACCTTAGGTGTCATTTCATCAGTGCTTTAGCATACCTCCCAACTTTAGAATAGAAGGAAGAGGGATACTATGTGCCTAAGGCTACTTTTACACACTAGTTTTTTTGCGGATCCGTCATGGATCTGCAAAAACGCTTCCGTTACCATAATGCAACCAGATGCATCCGTCATGAACAGATTCGTTTGTATTATGTCTTCTATAACCATGACGGATCTGTCTTGAACACCATTGAAAGTCAATGGGGGACAGATCTGTTATCTATTCGTTTGGCTCAGTTTCGCCAGGCTGCAAGCAGCGTTTTGGTGTCCTCCTCCAAAGCGGAATGGAGATTGATCGGAGGCAAACTGATGCATTCTGAGCAGGTCTTTTCCATTCAAAATGCATTAGCGCAAAACTGATCTGTTTTGGACCGCTTGTGAGAGCCCATGACGGATCTCACAAACAGAAAGCCAAAACACGAGTGTGAAAGTAGCCTAACACTAAGCGTGCCGCGGCAGATTTTTTTGAGCACTAGGCCACACCTCTAACTCTGCCCAAAACATAACTATACACCTAATCCCACCTAGTCTCGTAAATGCCCCCACATAGTAATTATTCCCCCTTTATGCCACCACAGAGTAGTTATGCCAGCATTGTGCCCACTTCACAGATTATGCCCAGATATGTGCCCCCTCACAGTAGCAATGCCCAGATATGTGCCCCCTCACAGTAGTTATGCCAGATATGTGCGCCCTCACAGTAGTTATGCTCAGATGTGCCCCCTCACAGTAATATGCCAAGGATTATGCCCCCTTAGAGTAGTTATGCCCAGCTATATGCCCCCTCACAGTAATTGTCCCCTCACAGTAATATGCCCAGTTGTGCCCCCTTCACAGGCAGTTAAAAAACAAACAAAAAAAAATCACATACTTACCTCATTCCCCAGCAGCAGGATTATACACTGAGCTGCCAGCCGGCCCGCCCTCTGCCCACACCAGCAGTGTGGAGTGCAAACAGGGAGAGGAATGATGGAGCAGGAGCTGACGGACGGATCTCTACTTAATCATTACAGACAGCTGTCTCTGCTTCCTATGGCTTAACATGCACAAGAGCCGCAGCACAGCATGGCAACATCTCACCTGGCACATCGAATAGGTTCTGGGGAGCTGGGGGGGAGCAGCGGAAGAGGCAGTAGAGGAGACGGAGGATGGAGTAGAAGAACAAGAGGCCGGGCTGCATGCAATCCGTGGCGGTAACACCAAATCCACACGGGTGCCATGGGTTCCATCCTTGATGGCCTTCAGAAGGTTCACCCAATGGGCAGTAAAAGTTATGTACCTTCCCTGCCCAAGTTTGCTAGACCACGTGTCTGTGGTCAAATGTATCTTGGCACCGACACTGTGTGCCAGAGATATATTAACTGGCCGCTGAATGCGGCTATATAGTTCAGGGATGCCCTTCTGGGAGAAATATTTCCTTCCAGAGACCTTTTATTGCAGTGTGCCAATGGACCCTCATAGTAACATTATTAAAGGTTACATTTTATCTTTATGTATAGTCTAATGAATTGCCTTCCTTGTACAATGTTATAATATACTTTCTATGTTAGAATGTATATTATAGTGCATTTGTATTGTGCGCATTTGTGTGCGGTTCTGCTGCGATACTGCAGGTATATAGAGGGACAAGCGTTATTGAAACAAATAATTTCTACTGGTGTGATATACCAGTCACCCCCCCCCCCCCCCAAAATACTGATTGGAGCGCGGTGTTATAAATCAATATACTTTCTTTATAGTGCATTTGGGTACTGTATAGTGCATTTGCGCATGCGCCTACGCGAAAATTATATTGCCGATATTTTGCATTGAAAACAATTATGAATGGAGATCTCAAATTCGAATAATACATCTGGTATGTCACTGTCCATGTTGTGGGACTATTTGTGCACTTCTAGTAATTATTTCTTGGCTGCAAATATGAGCTGAAGGTTTTTCAGGTTCTCCTGCCATTAAAATGAATGGGACCTGACGCAAACATTTGATCGTGTTCGCAAAACTTCCCGGCAGATGTTCGTCCATAACTACTCCCCTCCTCTTCCTCTCTTGTGGGCACCCACGTGATGTCCATTGACACGTCATCATCGTCACCTTCACCACCACTGAAATTAGAGATCTCGGCGTAGGCAGCAACAGCAGGGACCACCCTCCTTGGGCTGATCTGGGTACTGTCGTCAGACCGCTGGGTGGCGGCCGTTGCTACCTACTCTTCCTCATCCGATGCCAAGAATGGCTGCACATCGGTAAGATATGGGAATCGATGAGAAAATAATTCCTAGGAGTCGAGTGGAGGGGCTATGGTGGTGGTGTCTTTGGGGGTGCACACAGCAAAGAGCGAGGAGGGTGCAGATACAGAGAATGAGGAGGGTGCATAAGTGGAAGGCTGAGTGAGCCACTCAACCAACTCTGACCTTTGACATAATAGCACGCACCTTCTCCAAATTCCCACTTATGCTCCGGCCTGGTGCATCTGCCTGACCCCTACCACCCCTGCGAATTGGCCTTCCTCTATCTTTGCCTGTCATTTTTAAAATTACCTTATGCCAAAGACCCTAGAGAAGACCAATATTTGTGGAAGCTGATATATGGCAGGCCTCAAAAAGTTGTTAGTTGAAACTGGTATATCACCGTCAAGCAGTAATTTTGTGGACGCAGGTATATGGAAAACCTCCATCACTATTTTGTGGACGTTGATATATGGCAGGCCTCAATTAGTTGTTAGTTGAAGCAGGTATATCAAAACCCACAATCTGTATTTTGTGGACGCAGGTATATGGAAAACCTCTATCACTATTTTGTGGAAGCTGATATATGGCAGGCCTTAATCAGTTGTTAGTTGAAGCTGGTATATCACCCTCAGGCAGCAATTTTGTGGACGCAGGTATATGAAAAACCTCCATCACTATTTTATAGAAGCTGATTTATGGCAGGCCTCGATCAGTTGTTAGTTGAAGCTGGAATATCACCCTCAAGTAGTAATTTTGTGGACGCAGGTATATGGAATTCCTCTATCTCTATTTTGTGGAAGCTAATATATGGCAGGCCTCAATCAGTTGTTAGTTGAAGAAGGTATATCAAAACCCGCAATCTGTATTTTGTGGACGCAGGTATATGGAAAACCTCTATTACTATTTTGTGGAAGCTGATTTATGGCAGGCCTTAATCAGTTGTTAGTTGAAGCTGGAATATCACCCTCAAGTAGTAATTTTGTGGACGCAGGTATATGGAATTCCTCTATCTCTATTTTGTGGAAGCTAATATATGGCAGGCCTCAATCAGTTGTTAGTTGAAGAAGGTATATCAAAACCCGCAATCTGTATTTTGTGGACGCAGGTATATGGAAAACCTCTATTACTATTTTGTGGAAGCTGATTTATGGCAGGCCTTAATCAGTTGTTAGTTGAAGCTGGAATATCACCCTCAAGTAGTAATTTTGTGGACGCAGGTATATGGAATTCCTCTATCTCTATTTTGTGGAAGCTAATATATGGCAGGCCTCAATCAGTTGTTAGTTGAAGAAGGTATATCAAAACCCGCAATCTGTATTTTGTGGACGCAAGTATATGGAAAACCTCTATTACTATTTTGTGGAAGCTGATATGGCAGGCCTCAATCAGTTGTTAGTTGAAGCTGGTATATCACCCTCAAGCAGTAATTTTGTGGATGTAGGTATATGTAAAACCTCTATTACTATTTTGTGGAAGCTGATATGGCAGGCCTCAATCAGTTGTTAGTTGAAGCTGGTATATCACCCTCAAGCAGTAATTTTGTGGACGCAGGTATATGGAAATCCTCTATCTATATTTTGTGGAAGCTAATATATGGCAGGCCTCAATCAGTTGTTAGTTGAAGCAGGTATATCAAAACCCGCAATCTGTATTTTGTGGACGCAGGTATATGGAAAACCTCTATCACTATTTTTTGGAAGCTGATATATGGCATGCCTCAATCAGTTGTTAGTTGAAGCTGGTATATCACCCTCAAGCAGTAATTTTGTGGATGAAGGTATATGGAAAACATCTATCACTATTTTGTGGAAGCTGATTTATGGTAGGCCTCAATCAGTTGTTAGTTGAAGCTGGTATATCACCCTCAAGCAGTAATTTTGTGGATGCAGGTATATGGAAAACCTCTATTACTATTTTGTGGAAGCTGATATATGGCAGGCCTCAATTAGTTGTTAGTTGAAGCAGGTATATCAAAATCCGCAATCTGTATTTTGTGGACGCAGGTATATGGAAAACTTCTATAATTATTTTGTGGAAGCTGATTTATGGCAGGCCTCAATCAGTTGTTAGTTGAAGCTGGTATATCACCCTCAAGCAGTAATTTTGTGGACGCAGGTATATGGAAAATCTATATCACTATTTTGTGGAAGCTGATTTATGGCAGGCCTCAATCAGTTGTTAGTTGAAGCAGGTATATCACCCTCAAGCAGTCATTTTGTGGACCCAGGTATATGGAAAACCTCTGATTATTTTGTGGAAGCTGATTTATGGCAGGCCTCAATCAGTTGTTAGTTGAAGCAGGTATATCAAAACCCGCAATCTGTATTTTATCACTATTTTGTGGAAGCTGATAGATTGCAACCCTTAATCAGTATTTTCTGGAAGCATACAAATGCACTATAATATACTTTATATGTTAGAAAGTATATTATAAGTATATTACACCCCTCTGTGTATCACACCTATCGATAGCACAACGTTACCAGTCCTTAAAAGGACTTTTGTGGCCCTATTAGCTAGCGTTAGGTGTCCCTAAGTTTCTAACAGCCTGCCCCTGCTCCAAAATGCAACCTCTCCCTACACTGGCAAAACACAATGTAAAATCACTGCCAGATCGGGATCTCTTATAGGGTTAGGGGTTGCCTATGTGCTGAAATGTCTCAATTGGCTGTCCTGTCCCACCTGATGGATGTGTCATGGGTCAAAGTTCGGCGTAATGCATAAGAATATGGCGCACGTGGACATCGCCATATGTTCGCATGTTTGGCAGATCGCGAACACGCAAACCAACCGCCGGGCGAACCACAAGGCCATCACTAGTCTCCATTTGCAGAGCTGCCTGTGGATGCGGGCCTCACTACACTGCTCTACAGTTAGATGACAATGATGTGATCCTGCCTATGATATGCCATCATGGCTGAGCAGCCTGACAGGGAAACTCACCAATGTGTAGTATATAAAAGTGCTAGAGGATGTGTAGTGAGGCTCGTCCCCTCACCCTGCTAGGCAGCTCTGCAAGTGTAGGGAACCAGTCCTGTTCACATTCTAGGACAGGTTGCAGGAGGCCATTTTAAATCAATCAGGGAGAACCCTTTTAGGCTACTTTCACACTAGCGTTCGATCGGATCCGTTCTGAATGGATCCGATCATAATAATGCAGACGGAGGCTCCGTTCAGAACGGATCCGTCTGCATTATATTGGCATATAAAAGCTAGGTGTGAAAATAGCCTTGGACGGATCCGTCCAGACTTTCAATGTAAAGTCAATGGGGGATGGATCCGCTTGAAGATTGAGCCATATTGTGGCATCTTCAAACGGATCCGTCCCCATTGACTTACATTGTAAGTCTGGACGGATTCGCATGCCTCCGCACGGCCAGGCGGACACCCGAACGCTGCAAGCAGCGTTCAGCTGTCCGCCTGTCCGTGCGGAGGCGAGCGGAGCGGAGGCTGAACGCCGCCAGACTGATGCAGTCTGAGCGGATCCGCATCCATTCAGACTGCATCAGGGCTGGACGGAAGCGTTCGGGTCCGCTCGTGAGCTCCTTCAAACGGAGCTCACGAGCGGACAGCCGAACGCTAGTGTGAAAGTAGCCTTAAGGCCCTTATTTTTAAGTTAATTTCCACTACTACTGTACATACCAATGCTGATAACATCAATGTAGAAATACTTGTTAAAATTAAATTAATTATAGAGGGGAAAGTTTTTATTTCTTGGGGTACAGGAGAAAATTATCTAGTATTTTTAATTGATATAATTCTAACTCTACAAAATATTTTTAAAACCATGTATGTATTTCAGCAGCATATTCATCTAATTTTACTTGCAGCGACATAATTTTAGAGATAATGTATGTCCTTACTTCCCGTCAGGAATGTCATTTCGTCCAGAAATCTGTGCCAGCTCACTGGTAGTAATAGTGTCATTTCACATTTTTCAGACATTTAAAATTCACTTAAAATGGGTTTTGGCCAAAGTCAAGTTTTTCTATAACAATGAAGATTAGCTTCCATGAGTGATATCATTTATAAAAATATCTATAAGTTGTCTCTGATTGGGTACACATACCTCCTCATTTTCTGTCTTCACTTCCTATCGATGTTTATTCATAAATGCTCCATCCACTTCCAGTAAATTGAAGTATATTCATAAGATACAGAAAAGCATAAAAGGATTCAAACCCAATAGCGTAGATATCATTGAGTCAACTTCAATATCCTTGAAGACAATGGCAGATGAGGGTACGTTGCTCAGTTTGGCTCCATTTCTTTTTCTCCATGCACAACCTAAGGTTATGGAGGGCTCCATTTCTTGATATATTTAGCCCCTTGAGGCCCAGAAGATTTTTCTTTTTTGCATTTTTGTTCCCTGCCTTAGGGTACTTTCACACTTGCGTTTTTCTTTTCCGGCATAGAGTTCCGTCACAGGGGCTCTATACCGGAAAATAACTGATCAGTTTTATCCCCATGCATTCTGAATGGAGAGCAATCTGTTCAGTTTGCATCAGGATGTCTTCAGTTCAGTCGTTTTGACTGATCAGGCAAAAGAGAAAACCGCAGCATGCTACGGTTTTCTCTCCGGCGAAAAAAAACTGAAGACATGCCTGAACGCCGGATCCGGCATTTTTTCCCATAGGAATGTATTAGCACCGGATCCGGCATTCAGAATACCGGAATTCCGGATCCGTCGTTCCGGCATGCGCAGATCGGTAAAAATGTGAAAAAATGTACAAGACGGATCCGTCTGTCCGCATGACAAGCGGAGAGACGGATCCGTCCTTGCAATGCATTTGTGAGACGGATCCGCATCCGGATCCGTCTCACAAATGCTTTCAGTCAGCGGCAGATCGGCGGATCCGGCGGCCAGTTCCGACGACGGAACTGCCCGCCGGATCACACTGCCGCAAGTGTGAAAGTAGCCTTATCAGAGTCTTAACTCTTTTATCTCTGTGTCAGTGCTTTAATACAAAAAAAAAACAAAAAAAACTTTATCATTATATTCTGACCCCATAACTTATTTTATAGTTATGTCTACAGAGCTGTGTGGGACTCATTTTTTGCTGGTCAATCTGTAGTTTTTATTGATACCATTTTGGCATATGCATGACTTCTTAATTTCTTTGGGAGGTAAAGCAACGTAAAATGGACAAATCGACAATTTTTTTTTTCTCATTACACGTTCACCTTATGAAAGAAATATTTGTATATTATGGCTATAATATAAAAAAATTTAGGGTTGTTTATTTTAATTTTAATTTTGGGGAAAGGGGGATGATCTGAATTATTTGATATATCAACTATTTTTGTAACTATAACAAGCAATCACTAGATTACTATTTCTATTTAGTATATTCAGTATATACCAGAGTATGTCTGCAGCTAAAGGCCTATATTGTAATAAAATTGTGATAGGCAATGGAGCCTCCAGCAGGCTCTGGCCTATCCTTACCAAGTAAAAGCTTTCCCGATCACATTTGACCATGACACCTGAGGGGTCAAATGTCTGCGATCGGCATTATCGATGATCATAGACAATTGACCCAGCTGTCTGCTGTATGAAACAGCAGAAACCTGGCAGCTATGGCACCTAATTTAAAGTGGCAACTTCCGTCGTACATGTATAGAAGTGAACTCTATGAATTTGTAAAGTGCTGGGGAATATGGTGGCACTATATAAATAAATGTTATTATTTTTATTATTATTTACTGTGGCCAAGGAACTGTCTTTGTAGCATTGTGACGAGGCCAGATTAAAGTGGCCCCCGGTCTTGCAAGACCATCTTTCACATGCATATACCATTACCGTGAGTGGTGGTGCATGGATGAATATACATCATTTGTGAGGTGCGTCACAATAAAAACACACCCGATGAAGTATATGCATGTAAGCGGCACTACTCCCAGTAAGAGAGCATGTGTGAGATTGAAATGGTTTCTTAATCCGGCCTCATTGGAAAGAATACATATTAACAGCGCTATAAAGACCATCCTTGGCCACAGTAAAGATAATATCATGTACAAATACGGGTTGTTTTAAAGATTGCTCTCTGCATATCTCTTTTCTGAGATATGTATAAATTGCATTTCATCCATTAAATCTTCCACATTGTAAGTGGTTGGCTGAAACAATATAATCAAAGGTTTTCTCATCAGCTTTAGCTATAAAACAGCAAAACTCAACTAAGTGGAAAACCTGCAACGGTCAGAAATAAGGGAAAGGTACGTAGTCCACAGACTTCTCTGATTTATAGACTTTGACTCAGATTTATACGCACGAGACAGACAAAGTGGCTCAAACAGAGATTTGCTTACAAGCCGTGGCTGTGCAGAAACCTGCTACTATTCTTCACATGGGCCAAGCATCAAGACTATAGAGAGATATAGCACTGCATAAATTACCTTACAATGATTAGAAAGAAATGTGAGGACAGGAGAACCCAAAGTAAGATTTTGAAAGGAGGATTTTGGTTATCAGTTTTCTGAAGGTCAAAGAAAAGCCAAAAGCCACACACTTTTCAGAAATGGTTTCGTTTAGGAATAATGAGGAACATTTTGTAACATCAGCCTGAACCTGGAAACCACAAAATAACATAAAACTGTACTACTGCAGAGGAAGGATTGATGAATGATCGGTGGGACCCACATAACCCCTAGGAGTAAAGAAAAATAACTGTTGAAAATGTTTATGTACTTGGACAACGTCCTCAGCGCATTCATTTCCAATTCTCATTGAGGTCATTTATTTATTTTCTTTTCAAGATTATTACATATACAGATGTAGCAAAGCTGACTGTCATTGAATGTCTGTGATATTTCAATAGGGTTAGTTGTATCCGTGTGGGAAACTGCAGATATCAACACATTACAATTAACTGTGCACAATAACCGAACAAACTATCTACAAATTGTATCTAATACATTTGTATAAGTTTTAAATTTTACAATCTAAACAGGTCTAAATTTTGTCCGAATTAGAAAAGTTTTCCAAAAGTTAAATATAGATGACTTTTCCTCCACATAGGTCATCAATTTCAGATTGGTGGGCACCCCCCTCAGTCGAGTATGTGGCAGCCTCATCCCGTCCATCAGTCACATGGTCTTTGTGCAGCTCAGTCCCATTCAGGTGGATAAAACGTAAATACAAGACGAAGTACAGTCACTATACAATGTATAGCACTGTGCCTAGTATATTGTAAAGAGGACACAGCACTTGTCCAAGTGCTGCTGACCCTTCAGCTGATTGGTGAGGATGCCGGCAGCCGGACCCCACAATCAGGTAATGATGACCTATCCTGAAGATGACTTGAAGCTCCATTTTGTTAATATACAGCTCCAAACCACCTGCTTCCAGCCATAGCATTAAAGGGGCTGTGCAATGCTTAGATATTGATTGCCTACACTCAGTATAGGTAATCAATATCAGATTGGCGGGTCTGACACCAGGCAACCCCTGCCAACCAGCCATTTGAAGAGGCCATAGTGCTTCCTCTTCATTTTTAACCTACATGCCGTCTAGATCATAGTGGCATCCACGGCACACCAGTAAAGATAAAAGCAAATCTTTTTAATCATCAAAGAAGTGTTAACATCACTTATTATTCCATACAGTATTATTTATATCCAGGAATAGAACAAAAATATTAGCCACATTGTATTCCCGGACGTTTCGGTCTGAATTAGACCTTTATTAGCGGGATCTGTCAACAACATATCATATCTCAGATTATAACCTGGTACATAATGTACAGAAGAATTACGTATATGAGAAAAAATTATAGGTGGAGGTCAGGAAGAGAAGTATGAAAAGAAGTGCGTGGGAAAGTAGAGTGGATGGTGTTCTCAGGTGCATATAATGGGGGGCACATCGATTAACATGAATGGCAATGAAGTAGTTAATAATTGAAATATGCTTTAGTGATGCAAGAAAAACATTTAACGTTGATAAATATTGCAAGAAGATTACCTCGTTGGTGACAGGAGGGTATACGCTATCCTGGATGTATGTTCATTGGTCTAGGGGGTGGTTTAAATGGCCGCAGGTACGTGGCATCGGTGGGTGACGTCACGGTTAGTGACATCACCGCGCTGAGGTGAAGAGGGCATGAGCTTGCGCATAGAGTCAAGAGCGACCTATGCAGTGTGGGTCAGAGGCATGTGCATGGCAAGTAGGGAGGTGGAGTATGAAAGAGAACTGGCAGTGTGGGCAAAGCAGGAACGGGATGTGTGTGTGTGTGTATATGTATGTGGGACAGAGAAATGCCCAATGTACGTAGACATGCTGAAGAAGGGGAATTAGCGTGGGAAAGGAATGAACCAAAATAATAAAGGAAACATGAGATAATGCAGTGAGTAGGAGTGATAATGTAGTGATGGAGGCATAATAAAAGATGCAAAAAAATAAAAATGCATAAAATAAAATAAACCATGTATAGTAGGACAAGGTGATCTTACAACAGTATAAGGAAAAATAATAAAGTAATAATTCCAATTATGGTATATGAAGGAGTAGTCAGACAAGAATAAAATAATCAATCAAATGAAAAAACATCAAATGAAAAACGTGAAAAAAATTTGAAGAAAATATCAATACATGAAAAGCATGCAAATAAAAAAATCATGAACCAAATATTAATTAGCTGGGAGTAAATAATACAATGAAGTAGGATGTTAGTAAGGGAAACTGCAATCATTGAGGTGAGGGGGGTTAAGGGAGAGGGGGGGTCGGTCAGTTCAAACGAGAGTCCTTTTGGATCCATAGATTGGACACTATCACCTAGAGGACAAAATAGGGAATGTAACTTCTTATTTATATAATAATAATGACTATTTTGTCTTTATTCTAGACACTCTGATTGGGATTAGGTGACCATGGGTGAGAATTCCCCCCCCCCCCCCATCTTCCCCCACCTCCTTTCCCTTAAACCAACCAACTCCCCTCTCCCTTAATCCCCTCTCACCTCCATGATTGCAGTTTTCAGTTACTAACATTCTATTTCATTGTATTATTTACTAGCAGCTAATTAATATTTGGTTCATGATTTTTTATTTGCATGCTTTTCATGTATTGGTATTTTCTTCAATTTTTTTCATGTTTTTCATTTGATGTTTTTCACTTTGTTGATCGTAATTTTTTCATTTGATTGATCATTTTCTTCTTGTCTGATATTCCTTCATATACCATGATTAGAATTATTACTTTATTATTTTCCTTACACTGTTGTAAGATCACCTTGTCCTACTATACATGGTTTATTTTATTTTATGTATTTTTATTTTTTTCCATCTTTTATTATGCCTCCTTCACTACATTATCACTCCGACTCACTGCATTATCTCATGTTTCCTCTATTATTTTGGTTCATTCCTTTCCCACGCTAATTCCTCTTCTTCAGCATGTCTACCTTGATCACGCATCTCTCTGTCCCACATACATATACACACACACACATCCCGTTCCTGCTTTGCCCACACTGCCAGTTCTCTGTCATATGTACTGCTCCTCCCTGCTTGCCATGCGCACGCCTCCGACCGAACATTGCATAGGACGCTCTTGATTCTATGCGCAAGCACATGCCCTCTTCACCTCAGCACGGTGACGTCACTAACCGTGACATCACCCACCGATGCCACGTACCTGCGGCCATTTAAACCAACCTCTAGACCAATGAACATACATCTAGGATAGAGTATACCCTCCTGCCAATGAGGAAATCTTCTTGCAATATTTAACCACGTTAAATGTTTTCCTTGCATCACTAAAGCATATTTCAACTATTAACTACTTCATTGCCATTCATGTTAATCGAGGTGCCCCTCATTATATGCACCTGAGAACACTATTTACTCTACTTTCCCACCCACTTCTTTTCATACTTTTCTTCTGGACCTCCACTTATAATTTTTTTCTCATATACATCATTCTTCCGTACATTATATTCCAGGTTACAATCTGAGATATGATATGTTGTTCACAGATCCCGCTGATAAAGGTCTAATTCAGACCGAAACGTCCGGGGAATA
Organism: Bufo gargarizans; assembly: GCF_014858855.1. Classification (NCBI taxonomy): domain Eukaryota; kingdom Metazoa; phylum Chordata; class Amphibia; order Anura; family Bufonidae; genus Bufo; species Bufo gargarizans. The sequence goes on along the minus strand of NC_058083.1, from coordinate 473,190,258 downwards.
CAATGTGGCTAATATTTTTGTTCTATTCCTGGATATAAATAATACTGTATGGAATAATAAGTGATGTTAACACTTCTTTGGTGATTAAAAAGAATTGCATATCTTGACTCTTGACTGGAGTGCCGTGGATATTCCTACGCTCAAAATTCTCTTCTCACACGAGCACCCAGACCGGCACATTGGAGTGCAGATCACATATTTACAAAATAGATCATAGCAGCGGCGCAATGTAATTATACCTTCCTCTCCAGTTCAATTGAATGGGAGAGGAAGGTGTAATTACAGAGTCCCGCTGCTACAATGTAGATGGTGAACAAGTTAACAGTGAAGAGGACACAGCGCTCGCACAAGCACCACGGTCTCTTCAAACAGCTGATTGGAAAGGGTGTGGTGTGTTGGACCCCCATCAATCTGATATTGATGACCGATCCTGAGGATAGATCATCAATATCTAAGCATTAGACAAGCCCTTTAAATTATGTAATTCCGGGTTTATTGAAGATAAATTTATACCACTCCCATTAAACTTAATAAACCCGTCTTCGGTCAGTTCTTAAGCACCACTAATGGTGGTAGGCCGGCATACATTTTAGGACTACTTTTTGGCTGTGTAAAGGGTAGCAGAGGAGTTGGAGCTCTGGCCTCTCTGTTTGGGTAAATTATTGTAAACCCTGTGACGTCCAGAAAATGAAGGTTGCAAAAGTAAGAAAGAAATAATGGGGGAGGGGACATTGTCTGCTCTTAAAGGGTAAAGGAGTTGTGCAGTTATATAAAATTGTCTATCCTCAGGATAGGTCATCAATATCAGATTGGCACAATTGTCTGACTCCTGGCACCCACACCCTTTACTGGTACTACCTAATTGCACAATTCTCCATCTGGTGGAGGGTGAGTACCCGGCTCTCTTACTCCAGTCTCTGGTGTTACTTTGGAAGCTTCTTCTACTGCCCCTTATGTCTTTGGCACTAAAACTCCAGACACTCCAATCACTCCTATCACGCCATATCTGCCTGTGCATACTTACCAACATTTAGGTTGGCAAAATTGGGGCACCCAAAACCCCACCCCATGGGAAAGCCCCAACTTCTGCCCTGAAACATCCACATATCATTAATCCTGCACGTTTTCGGCCAGGGACAACTGAAATTTGCTGTGACTGTTTCTGAAAATCAGGGACAGTCCCTTCAAATTCCGGACAGTTGACTATGCCTGTGCCCCAAAGCTCTGGCAGGAAAAATAGGCTTACCTGACGATGAATCTTCCCTCCCAATTTATATATAATAATTTAAATAAATAATATAATTTCAACCTAATTTCCATTGTGCTATACATCTGTTCTCCTAGAAATGTATGAATAAATTGACAATTGTATCCCTACACAGTCTGACAGTCAGGTTTCCCCCATCTGGGACACCATTCTATAAGCGCATACTCCAGTTTTGAAGGTTTCAGCACAACCAAGTATTAAATAAATTGGGAGCATTTTTGTGCCTTTTTGGGCCAGAAAGTCAAATTTAAGCTCCGGCCATTTAACACACAATTTTCTGAAAAGCGCCACACGTGATGTAAAAAGGTGTGCACAAAAAATTTGATGTGGCAAAAATCTGGCATAGCAAGTATAATAAATTTCCCTCCCCTTTTTTTGCAATTCGGTAGCAAGGAAGGGCGTTATTTTATGGTGTTAGGTTCTTGTAACTCATAAAAGCAATTCAGCACATAAACGAAACGCACTGTGTCAGTCGGGGTCTGTTGGGTTCCCTTTCCGTTATCAATGTTGCACTACTTTTTTTCTAGATTTTTTATCAGAACGGAGTATCCAGCATAAAAGTGGATGAAGCCTTAAACCTGGATTATGAAATGTTTCTGTGTATTTGTATCTAAAAGGGAAATCACAATGTGAGCCCCACTGAGGACAGAGATGCAGAATATGATGGTGCTACGTAAGCAACAGGAAGAAATTATGTTTTTTTGTGAACCTATACATTTTTTTTTATGTACTGTCATAACACATTTTTTTCCATTGGGATTTAGCAAAAATATTTACAGCAAGGCAAATGCACGTTATTTCCCTGATTTGTTAGCGCAACGACATGATAGACTGCTAACTATAATTGGTTAGAAAATTGACTTACTTTTAATGATACAGTCTCAGGTTGCATCTGACTGTCTCAGAAATGACAGATGAAATATGAAGAGTAATTACAGATAAGGAAACAAGAGGAGGATGCTGAAGGTGGAACGGCTGAGATTGCAGCAACATCGCTAGGAGGAGAAAAAAATGAGATTGTGACATTGATTAAATAGCTTAAGACTACACTGAGAATATATCCCAGGGTGCTGAGAGTTCACAACTAAGTAAAAGAATGTAAAAAAGAAACGGAGACTTATAGTAAACAGGTTAGTAATGATAATAAAACAATGACATAGTAACAATGACAGAGGGATAAAAACTCACAAATAACATTAGATGTATGTTCTGGCAACACAGGCAAATGATATGCCGGCTTTGTAGTTTTGATAGGATGCTGTGTACTGAGATTGTACACAATGTGATACCTCTTGGCGCAAGACAATGACTGTGATAGGATGACTCTTTTTGTAAACGTTTTTTATTGGATGACAACGCGTTTCGGAGTAAAAATACTCCTTTTTCAAGTCTTTGGCCATGCCACACACAGCAGCCCAGACCTAAGTTATTTTGACTGGCCATGCTACTTGCCTTCGCCCGGTTGCAAAGACTTGAAAAAGGAGTATTTTTACTCCGAAACGCGTTGTCATCCAATAAAAAAAAAACATTTAAAAAAAGAGTCACCCTATCACGGTTGTGGTCTTGCGCCAAGAGGTATCACATTGTGTACGATCTCAGTACACAGCATCCTATTGCACTTCTTATCACTCCTTTGGAGACCTGGCAACTCCACCAACAAGGACTGAGAAGATACCGGCAGCACCGACCCTTCGCCCATACGAGGATTTTTTGTCTTCAATAGGGATGAGCGAACTTGTACTTTCAAGTTCGGCGTACAAGGTTCGGGTTGTCCAAGAATTCTGTTACGGATTTCATTACCATAAGTTATGGTCTGTGGTAGTGGAATCCATAATGGAATTCTTAGATAACACAAACCTTGTACGCCGAACTTGAAAACAGAAGTTCGCTCAACACTAGTCTTCAAAAGAGATGAGCGAATTGATTCTAAACAAATCAAAGTTTTGTAACAGTTGCACCCAAATCCATATTTCTGGTGATTCAATTTGGTAAATTTTGGGGCAGAGAGGGGGTTAAAAAGAATTTAAAAAAATCATTTTAAAAAATGGTGACAGACAACATGAAAAAAATATGTTCTCTGACACATCAGAGCGTCATGCACAAATTGTCAGGCCAACTGGAGCGGGTAGAATAGATTTTTACTGGAATTGAACCTAAATGGAATTTTGAATGATTCGATTACATCTAGTTTTCAGTAAGCTAAACAGTACCAGGCAACTGCATAAATAACAATTCCCTGACATTATGGTACTGAAGCTTCCTAAGCATTCATACAATATATCGTATTACATAAATTTATTTTATATATTAATTACTTATTACAAAAAGGAAAAAGAGGCAGAACTCCAAAATAAAGTGAAAAAATGTAAATGTCTTAATTCACCTATGCTTCTGCAACGTTTCAGCTCAACTTAATTGAGCCTTTGTCACATCTATATATATAAAGAAGGACGTACATATGTATGTATGTGTATATGTTCCGCGATCACTAAAAAAATGCAACCATCGATTTTAACGAAACTTGGTATACACATCCCTTGATACCTGGAAAGAAATCTTGTGGGGGTCACAGCTCTCTAGGATGTACCATTCCTGAGAAATTCCCCAAAAATTACCTGAATTAGCCAATACAAGCCTGCAAGTCTTTCTCTTCATATCCCAACTGCCATACACACGGTCACATGTCCCTTATCAGCCAATAGAAGCTCGCAGGCCCTTAGGCTGGGTTCACACCTGAGCGTATTCCGTATGCGCTTTTTACAAGCGTTTTTATTGGGTGTTTTTGAGGCGTTTTTGTATTGGAAACGCGCGTTTTTATGATTGACAACAGAGGTATCCAATGAAAAACTGCCATGTCTACACTTGAGGTGTCCAATGAAAGAGACTTCCTGCGGAGCTATTTCCTGTGTGTTTTCCTGTGTGAGTAGAGTGTGGAACAGTCTGTAATAACCATGGATCTCCGCAAAAGACGGCAAACAGCAGCAATAGTATCAGCAGTGCTTATTATGCGTTTGAGGAGAAGGAGACTGAACAGGCAACAGTTCGGGGTCCATCCAGTGATTGCGAACCGACAGCAAGAGGACAGTTCTGGGTGATGTACGAAAGCCTTCGTGCACATGAGGAAATTTTTTTTCCTACATACGGATGTCCATAAACAGGTTAGTACATATACAAAACTTATTGTTGTGGAGTCTATAATGGTAGCATGCTACATTAGTTATTTTTGTCAGTATAGTTAACCCTCACAATTTTTTTTTACAACAGCTTTGATGAGCTCCTGGGATTGATGTCCATCCATTTGAAACGGCAGGAGACATTCATGAGGGACAGCATAGCACCAGTGGAAAGGCTGCTCATAACGTTGCAGTAAGTAGACAAATCACTGCACAAATAATCCTGTGCTGCTGCAGGTTGTGACCTATGTGTGTTTGTGCAGGGGGTATGGCATGTGTGACTGTCCGAAATATGTGTAGCACAACCATACCTAGTTCAAATAAACGACCCCCCAAAATATAACCAAAAAGACACCAACGCTTGAGAGTTAAATATTAATAAAATATTAATAAAATATTAATAAAAGTATAATAATAATTAAAAGTGCAATTAAAAGTGCAAACGTTGCAAAGAAACAAGTGCAATATTTCTATAAAAACAAAGACAAGGTGCACGGCATTTTGCCTCCTCAACGTGGTTAAACACCCTGGAGGCCAAAATGAAAAAGGTGCCTAGAGTGACAGATCTAATAACTCACAAGTTGTGAGAACGCTAAGTCCTCCTGCATCTCCTCCCTCATTCCACGTGAGCGGGCACCAATCTGCGTTTGTGTGGTGGTGCTGTGCCCCAGGTTGGTGGAGGGATAACCATAGGACGAATGTGTTCGTGGCTGCCATGTGTCGTGATGGTGTTGCATGGGTGTTTGTGGGTATGTTTGAGGCGTGTGTATGTGCATGGGTGGTGCATGTAGAGGCGCAGTAGTCTGATGTGTGGTACCATCAGGTGGAATGAAGGAGTCAATACAGCGTGTGATTGCGTCCCGTACTTCAGTCTGTCGACTCCTAGGCACCCTTTTCATTTTGTCCTCCAAGCTGAGGAGGAAAAGGGCCTTGCACGAAAGCCTGGGGGCCGGATGGGCCATGGCATCCAGGCAATCAATAAGCCGGTCCTTTTCTCGTTCCGGCCTCTTTCTGCGTGATCTGGGATTGGCCCTACCACTGGTCGGTTCCTGGGCAGGTGGAGCAGTAGGTGTGGGGGTTGATGATGGTGTGGTGGGATTTGGTGGTGGTGTACTTGCGGGCCCAGTAGAGATGCAAGCGTCACTTTCCCTGGTGGCCTCCTCATCTTGCTTCTCTGTAGCCTTCCAGCTACGGTCAGTGCTGTAAAAAAGTAAAGTATATAAAAGTATGTGCAATATATGATTATAAATGAATGTACTGTCACACATAACCCTCACAAACATTCATATTGAATTAACCTACCTACGCATTTCTGTGCAGGGCACTAGAAAAGCCAATTGCTCAGAGTGACTGTAACTTGATGGGGCCATTGCAGCAGCTCCGCTTCTGTACTCCCGCTCCTTGCGTCGGTGCCGAATGAAGGCATCCTTGAGGCTCTTCCATTTTGATTTCAGGGTATTGACTGTTGAAAAAAAGATATAAACATCAACTAATGTAATTTATCTTTCCTTTTCCATATCTTAGGTATTTAGCAACTGGACAGTCATTGGTCAGTCTGCACTCTGCCTTCATGATTGGTAAATCGTCAGCAAGCGACATCATCCGGGAAACATGCAGTGCCATATGGGATATCCTTCATGCGGTTGTGATGTCCAAACCGAACAAGGATGAGTGGCAGAAAATTGCTCACAAATTTTACCAAACATGCAATTTTCCTAATTGTGTGGGGGGCGCTAGACAGAAAGCATATCCGTGTGATAAAACCCAAGACGAGTGGCAGTAGATTTTTTAATTATAAGAAATACTTTTCCATTGTCCTTTTTTACGTATCTGATGCCAACTACTGCTTCAGATACATAGATGTTGGATCATATGGAAGCAGCTCAGACTCTGCAGTATTCGCTCATTCAGATTTTGGACGAATGTTGAATACCAATGCTCTGTTCCCCACACCAAGCTGCCTGGCACCGCTGATCCGGCTATGCCTTTCGTATTTGTAGGTGACGAGGCATTTGCTCTGGGTGAGCATCTTATGAGGCCCTACTCAAGCCGAGGACTGTGCCTTGAGAAAAGGGTCTTTAATTAGAGACTAACCAGAGCTCGCAGGGTGGTGGAGTGTGCATTTGGCATACTGTCAAACAAATGGCGCTTTCTGCACTCTCCAATCAACCTGAAATTGAAGAACGCCATCTCTGCGGTTAAGGAAGTTTGTTGCCTTCACAATTTTGTACGAAAAAGGGATGGATTCAATTTTGCGGTTTCATTGGTGCATTCCATGACGAGTACAAATTGCACCGGCGCCCGTGGTACCACACATGGAGCCACCATAAGGGACAAGTTTGCGGCCTATTTCATATTACCGGAGGGGGAGGTGCCATGGCAATTGCAAGCTATACAAGCTTAATTAATTATAATAAAGACTTTGCCATCTTTTTGTTCTGTGGTGCATTGTGTAGTTGTAGTAATAAAGTGTCACGGACGGTGTACAGGAAACAAGGCAAAGCAACATGTATAAATGACTCGCTGGATCCAAAAGCTAAGGAACCAAGGGAGACCCCTGCAGAAGACCTGGCACTTTCCCTGGCTGCTCAGCCTATGCAAAGATCCTAATGGTGGAGGTTTGCATATCCACGAACCTTGACTATAAAGCCCTGAGCACCCTACAATAGTGAGGGGACACGACCACCGGCTCCCTACACAAGATACGGAGGGAGTCAGGGTCACCTGGGATCCAGCAAACAGAAAATAACAGATAAAGGTACAACACTTAGCTTTGTAGCAGACAGGAGAACAAAGTCAGCATGCACACACTCCAGGAAGAAGTATAAGCCGCCCAGAAAAGCATTCTGGGGAGGAATTTAAAGGGAAGCAATTAGTCCAACACATGACAGCTGAGAGAGGCTAACGAGAGGAGGAACTGAATACCACAACACAGAAACTCAAGGAGGAGGTTCTGAAAGGCCTCTGTCAGAGCTTCTCAGCTGTCTGGTTGTGACAGTACCCCTCCCTCTACGAGTGGACTCCGGACACTCAGAAGCCACCTTCTCAGGATGGGACCTATGGAAAGCCCTGATGAGACGAGAGGCCTTAATGTCCGTCACTGGGACCCACATCCTCTCCTCAGGACCATACCCCTCCCAATGAACAAGGTACTGAAGAGAAGCGCGGACAAGACGAGAATCCACAATCCTAGAGACCTGAAATTCAAGATTCCCATCAACCATAATCGGAGGAGGAGGCAAAGGCGAGGGTACAATGGGTTGAACATATGGTTTCAATAAGGACTTATGAAAAACATTATGGATCTTCCAAGTCTGAGGAAGATCAAGACGGTATGCAACAGGATTGATGACAGACAGGATTTTGTAAGGCCCAATAAACCTCAGACCCAATTTCCAGGAGGGAACCTTCAATTTGATATTCTTGGTAGACAACCACACCAGATCACCAACATTCAGGTCCGGACCAAGCACACGTCTCTTATCTGCCACACGCTTATATCTCTCACTCATGCTCTTTAGATTATCCTGACTCTTTTGCCAAATAGATGACAAAGAGGAGGAGAATCTGTCCTCATCAGGTAAACCAGAAGACCCCTCTCCCGAGAAAGTCCCAAACTGCGGATGAAACCCATATGCACCAAAAAATGGTGACTTATCAGAGGACTCCTGACGACGGTTATTTAAAGCAAACTCAGCAAGGGACAAAAAAGAACACCAATCCTCTTGATTCTCCGCCACAAAACAGCGCAGATATGTCTCCAGATTCTGATTGACGCGCTCTGTCTGGCCATTCGACTGCGGGTGGAAAGCAGAAGAGAATGACAACCGAACCCCCAAGCGAGAACAGAAAGCCTTCCAGAATCTGGAAACAAACTGCGTGCCCCTATCAGAGACTATGTCTGAAGGAATACCGTGCAATTTGACGATGTGATCAATAAATGCCTGCGCCAGCGTCTTAGCATTGGGCAAACCAGGAAAAGGGATGAAATGAACCATTTTGCTAAAACGGTCCACCACCACCAGAATCACGGTCTTCCCGTTATGAAGGTCCGTTATGAAGGTCCGTTATGAAGTCCATGGACAGATGTGTCCAAGGACGGGAAGGAATGGGTAAGGGAAGGAGAGGACCTGATGGCCGTGAATGAGGGACTTTGGCACGAGCGCAAGTCTCGCAGGCTGCCACAAAACCCTCAACCGACTTACGAAGCGCAGGCCACCAGAATCTCCGAGCGATGAGATCCAGTGTGGCTCTTACCCCCGGGTGCCCAGCAAGGACCGTATCGTGGTGTTCTTTAAAAATCTTGTGTCTTAAAGCGAGAGGCACAAACAACCTCCCAGGAGGACAAAGATCAGGAGCCTCTGACTGGGCTGCCTGCACCTCTGCCTCCAATTCAGGAAAAAGAGCAGAGACCACCACACCTTCAGCCAAAATGGGACCCGGGTCTTCAAAATTCCCGCCTCCCGGAAAACAACGTGACAGGGCATCTGCCTTCACATTCTTAACTCCAGGGCGGAACGTGACAACAAAATTAAACCTAGAAAAGAACAAAGACCATCTGGCCTGTCTCCGGTTCAGACGCTTGGCTGACTCCAAGTAGGCCAGATTTTTATGGTCAGTAAATACGGTAATAGGGTGTCTGGCTCCCTCTAGCCAATGGCGCCATTCCTCAAAAGCCAACTTGATGGCCAACAATTCCCTATCTCCCACATCGTAATTTCTCTCTGCGGAGGAGAGTTTTCTTGAGAAAAAGGCACACGGTCGCCAATTGGCAGGAGAGGAACCCTGAGACAAGACCGCCCCCACACCCACCTCAGAAGCATCAACCTCAACTATGAAGGGTAAAGAAACATCAGGTTGCACCAAGATGGGAGCGGAAGCAAAACTCTCCTTGATATCAGAAAAAGCCTTACGCGCCTCTACTGACCAAGAAGAAAAATCTACCCCCTTTCTGGTCATATCAGTGAGTGGTTTAACAATAAAATAATAATTCAAAATGAACTTACTGTAATAATTGGCAAAGCCCAAAAAACGCATCAGCGCCTTCTGATTCTCAGGAAGCTCCCACTCAAGCACAGCGCGGACCTTCTCAGGGTCCATGCGAAAACCAGAAGCGGAGAGAAGAAACCCCAGAAATTGAATTTCTGGAACCGCAAACACACATTTTTCCAGTTTCGCATATAATTTATTCTCCCGCAGGATGAGCAAGACCTGACGTAAATGTTCCTTATGAGTTTTGAAATCGGGAGAAAAAATCAAAATGTCATCCAAATACACCAATACAAATTTTCCCATCAAATGATAAAAAATGCTGTTCACGAAATGCTGAAAAACGGCTGGGGCATTCATCAAACCAAAAGGCATAACCAAATTTTCAAAATGGCCCTCAGGGGTATTGAAGGCCGTCTTCCATTCGTCCCCTTCTCTGACCCTGACCAGGTTGTATGCCCCTCTTAGATCTAATTTGGAAAAGACTTTAGCCCCAACAACCTAGTTAAACAGGTCCGGGATCAGAGGAAGCGGATAAGGGTCACGAATTGTGATATTGTTCAGCTCCCTGAAATCCAGACAAGGTCTTAATGAACCATCTTTTTTCTTAACAAAGAAAAAACCAGCGGCAACAGGTGACTTCGAGGGTCGTATGTGTCCCTTTCTCAGACTCTCAGAGATATAAGCACGCATAGCGATCCTCTCAGGTTGGGAAAGATTGTATAAACGAGATTTAGGCAGCTTGGCGTCTGGGATGAGATTAATAGGGCTCCCTGTGCGGGGGCAAATCCTGAACTCCACTCTCAGAGAAGACATCTGAAAATTCAGAGAGAAAAGATGGTACAGTCTTAGTAGCAACCTCAGAAACAGATGTCATGAGGCAATTCTCTCTGCAAAAGTCACTCCGGCAGGACAAAACGGGAACTACAAGCAAATGGAAAACCTTCAATTTCCGCCTCAACCCTGCCAATAGTAACAGACGGAACATTTTTAAAAGATTTTTTCCTGTTTGTTTCTTTATTACTCCCAGAAAACTGCCTGAATCTCCTAGAGGGACAAATATTTGCCAAATGATTTATACCTCCACAACAAAAACAAACCCTCCCATGCGAGCTGAATCTTCTATTGTCAGAAGCAATCAACCCCAGCTGCATGGGCTCCTGCTCAGAAGGGGCTGACGGCGACTGAGACCCCTGCGCACAGAATGGGAGCGCTGCACTGTCCTGGGACTGAGTATGACAGGAAGGGGACATCTCTCCTCTCTCTCTAAGACGCCTGTCAATACGAACGGCCTGAGACATAGCAGAGTCCAAAGAAATAGGCCTCTCATGAAAGGCAAATGCATCTTTCAATCCCTCTGAAAGACCATGGCAAAATTGACTTCGGAGCGCAGCATCATTCCAACCAGTATCAACTGCCCATCTCCGAAATTCTGAGCAGTATATTTCTGCGGATTGTTTACCCTGGCATAATAGACGTAGTTTAGACTCAGCCAGAGCAATACGATCCGGATCATCATATATCTGACCCAGGGCTAAAAAGAATTCATCCACTGAACGGAGAGGCCGTGCCCCCTCCGGCAGTGAAAAGGCCCAGGACTGAGCGTTACCTCTGAGCAGCGATATAATGATCCCCACCCTCCGTTCCTCATCACCAGAGGAGTGGGGAAGAAGGCGAAAATGGAGTTTGCAAGTCTCTCTAAAACGCACAAAATTCTCACTACCCCCGGAGAACGTATCCAGGAGCGAGATCTTAGGCTCAGAACAAACTCCATGAACGCAAGCTGAACCGGTCACTTGAAGCTGAGAAAAAGTCTTACGGAGATCAGCTACCTCCAATGAAAGACCCTGGAAGCGTTCAGCCAAAAGTGAAACCGGATCCATGCTTGAGACGGTTATGGCGGCTTATAATGTCACGGACGGTGTACAGGAAACAAGGCAAAGCAACATGTATAAATGACTCGCTGGATCCAAAAGCTAAGGAACCAAGGGAGACCCCTGCAGAAGACCTGGCACTTTCCCTGGCTGCTCAGCCTATGCAAAGATCCTAATGGTGGAGGTTTGCATATCCACGAACCTTGACTATAAAGCCCCGAGCACCCTACAATAGTGAGGGGACACGACCACCGGCTCCCTACACAAGATACGGAGGGAGTCAGGGTCACCTGGGATCCAGCAAACAGAAAATAACAGATAAAGGTACAACACTTAGCTTTGTAGCAGACAGGAGAACAAAGTCAGCATGCACACACTCCAGGAAGAAGTATAAGCCGCCCAGAAAAGCATTCTGGGGAGGAATTTAAAGGGAAGCAATTAGTCCAACACATGACAGCTGAGAGAGGCTAACGAGAGGAGGAACTGAATACCACAACACAGAAACTCAAGGAGGAGGTTCTGAAAGGCCTCTGTCAGAGCTTCTCAGCTGTCTGGTTGTGACATAAAGTTGATTTGGATTATACTGTTGTGAACACCTTTTTTTTTTAAATTGAAAATTTAATTATGGGCACACCCACTCTCAACATGCGTTGTTTCTGAGGGTATTTTATGTGATTTCTGAGTAGAACTCAGACTGCTGGTGTCGCCACCAGCCATCACACACAATGGAGGCTGGTGGTGACATCAGCAGTCTGAGTTCTACTCAGAAATCACATAAAATACCCTCAGGAAACAAGCAAACGCCCATTTAGGCCCGTTCCCGCTAAAGTCTATGGGCGGGAACGTGAACAATGCGCTCCAAAGAAGCTCCTGTACTTCTTGGGGCGTAGGGCGTTTTACAGCGCGTTCGTATGTGCTGTAAAACGCTCAGGTGAGAACCATGCCCTTAGACAATCATTGGCTTTTGCCTGTTGAGCGTTTTACAGCGCGTAGGAACGCACTGTAAAATGCTCAGGTGTGAACCCAGCCTTAGTCTCCACATACACACAGTTTTACTCCAGGTTTCCATAACAACCTAGCCATTTTCATTCACTGCTGTAGGTCAGCTTTAGGCTAGGGCTACACGACGACATGTGTCGCACGACACATAGGGCACTACTACACTGCTACATCTTGGATGGATTTTTTGCAACTGTTGTGTCGCAGTATGTCACATGTCGCAGTGCGACACCATAGCCTATCATTGTTGAGACAAAATGTTGAGCGACACATGTCATCATGTAGCCCTAGTATTAAAGGGGCAGGGCGCTGTGGAGGTGACTGTTAAAGGGGCGGGCACTGTGGAGGTCACTGTTAAGGGGCAGGGGCCACTATTAAAGGGGCAACTGCTGCGGAGATCACTGTTAAGGCAGAGGGGTACTGTAAAGGTCATTGTTAAAGGGGAGGACCCCTGAGGAGGTCACTGTCAAGGAAGTTGGGTGCTGTGAAACTCACTGTTAAAGGGGCGGGCTGCTGTGAAGGTCAAAGTTAAGGGGATAGGCCAATTTTAAAGTGGCGGGGCACTGTGGGGGGCACAAGCAGTGTATAATGTGATGGAAAAATCAATCAAGCCAGCAAAGGAGGCAATATGGACAATCACAATACATTAGTAAGTGCCTTGTATTAACTTTGTCTATATGATAAATTACATCTGCTGAAGTTGCACAGTATTTTATATATAGTGTAACTAGTGAGTGTTTAAAAGTGGGGAACTGAGTGCCTATCAGGATGCTTGAGAGCCATGATGAATGGCTTGTAGATCGAGAGCTCCGATCGAGAGCTCCCAATTGTGATCCCCCTTCCCATTTAGCCAACATGCCCCAACGGGTTGTTTAAAACAGTCCCTTTGACTTCTTTTGATATTTTTTTTTTTTTACTTGTACATACTGAGCTGAACTCACGCTATTAACTTTTTAGACTTCTATGATGTCTTTTGTTAATGCTAATTTAATGAAATCACAAAGTGTGAATGTAAAAAAAAAAAAAATGCAATTCTCGAATAATTTTATTTGCAATGTTTGTACTCGCCAATTTACCATATGAAAAAAATGAAGCATTGCAACTTCATAGCTTTAAAATATTCCTTTGTGCTTCTTTCTAATAATACATAATTTATTACCAAACCTGGCCAAGATCCATCAACAAGTATTTAAAATTATTTAATCAGAAAGCCTTGTAAATCATCCTCCGGCTAATACAAGCAAAAGTTAAATCTATATCGCATACATATTTTAATTGTACAAAAAAAAAAAAAAAGTACTTACAGATAAGAAAAAAAAATGAATAGCCACAAAGTCTGTGTTTTTGTTCAGGACAGTATTAAAATGTTCCACAGACTTTCGCAAAATAAATAACTTGCATCTAAAATGTGAAGCCTTTATGACTTTGAGACGAATAATTTGAGTTCACAGAAAGGTTTTCTCTTCAAAGGTCAAAAGTAGCATTTCCTTTAAGGTTTCATGTCATCACCTAATGAAATTAACCGTGGCAAACGCTATTAAAATGCTATGTGATAATGCAGAGCACACTGACAAAGTGAGCTGGTAAATACAACGTGTATATTAAAGTTTACCAGCTCTCTGTGGAAGAGAGGTGAAGGTTGTACCTGGACTGATTGGCTTTGACACAGCTCATTGACATTGGTTAATAATATAGTTTAATATACTATTCCAGTTGGATCATTGTTAGATTTCTTTCGGAAATGTAGTTGCTTTTTACATATTATTTGCAATTGTTATTGACTTTTTTACTTTTACTCCGGCTTTATTCTTTTCTTTTATCTATTATTGCACTCTTTTTTTTGTCTGACCATATGAACAGTCATCTTTCATATGAGTGATTGTTGATTGCATTAATTAATGTATGCTTTCGCCCATATTTTAACGTTAAATTTCACCGGCCATAATTATTTATAGATTTAAGAAACTCCGTAATCAATGTCATACACAGTCTGGCACCTTTTATGACCACCCCATAAATTATGCTTCACCGCTCTTCAGCCCTTTAACAATGTTCCCGAACCACAACATTTTTTATACATTCAAAAATTCCAATGTTGTGGTTTTTTGAATGGCAAACATATCTTTCTTTTGATTCCTTTATAGGCTGCATGGTTACATAACCCAACGTTGCACTGTAGGCCGCGTACGCCAAACGGAAATTATATGGGAATAATGATGTGAAAAAGAGATTTTTATATCATTTTTATTGGGGTGGTTGGTGTACCACAAAGCCACTATGATACATTTTTGAAGGAATTTTCTAAATCTGAACTAGGATCATAACAGGTGGCATGAGTAAGATGTGTTTTTTTTTTTAAATACATAAAATAATATATTAAAAATAAGAGGATGAAAGGCAATTAAAGGGTTTTACATTCAAAGCTACCATCTTAACATTTGTTACAGTTGACACGTCAAAACAAATTAACATTATCAGGATGGAAACTGAAAATTCTTCATTTCACCTATGCTGTTTGTTGGTTTTGGCACTTTTTCATATAGGTGTGTTATACTAGTGACAAGGTGCCAGTCATCCAAGCTGTGAGATACCAACAGTCTGTTCCTGGCTACAGCAATTTACACTTGGCTGAACACCTTTCATCGGTAAATCACTTGAATACCTCCAGACTTCCTAAAGTAATACCAGAACAGTTATTTTATGCTTTTTTTATATCTTTTATAAAAATGTAAATGCTATTTTTTTTAAATGTAATATTGGCACTCTGGTTTCGTCCCATACTGTAAAAACATGTTGATAGGTTTATTGGCCTCCAAGAAACCAGCGTTCTTGTGTGTACATCTGAGCATAGGAAACTTTTTGTTTTATTTTGGGTTGCCTAGTGTGGACAATCGCTTTTTGTTAGAAGCTTTATTTGAGATGGTGCCCAACGCTTCTTTCTTATATGTTTTAGAGGCAGTAAAATGTTTTCTATGGGTAAAAACAGCGATATGTAACTTTGTGAAAATTACAAAAATTCAAACATAGGTGAGAATTTTTCTGTAGTGAAAAAAGTGTTATGCAAGTTTATTTCCTATAGTGAAAAATATTCTCATGCTGATTATGTCTCAAAGTTTAATTAAATTGCAATGTATTTTAATCATCAGTTAGGACCGTGAGCCTATGCTGTGCTACATACACAGATCATGATATCCATAGGCGTCCATCCAATGGATCTCGGCTTGGGTATCCTATTGATAAATACAGTATATTACAAAGCTATTTCATATCTAAAGTTTTCTGAATTCTAAATGAAAAAATAAAATAAAAAATCACATTTAAACGCCATACATGCAGTAGGCCCCTGGCAGAAGAAAGTCACCAAAGTTAAAGAAATAATCTATCATAGCAGTGGTCAAGGATGATTCAAGCATGCTGTTATGCCGAGGTCCAGGCTAATTGAGACAGGTCAAGTGGTGATTTCACAGCAATGGGTCGATAGAGGGAGAGATGAGACCATCAGAAACAGCCCAGTCATCTTCAAAAGGTCAAACTAAGTAACAAACCTATGTAACAGAGAAAAATGATAGAACTTTGAGGGCTCCATTCTGGCTCTAAAATTCTTATTTGGTGTCCAATGCACATCAAAGAAGGGTTAAAACTGGAGTTTATTAACTCAATTGGTGGCATATCGCTATGTCAGATAAGTGCAGGTCCCACCTCTGGGACCTACACCTATCTCTAGAACGAAGCTTCCAAAGAGAAGGAGAGTGCACCGCGAATGCGTGGCCGCTCCCCACTCATTTCTACGGGAGTGCTGGCTTAGCTATTTCCGGCAATTCCATACAAGTGAACGAAGCGGTGGGTGTGCTTGCATGGTGTGGTCTCTATTAATTTCTATGGGATTTTCGAAAATAGACAAGAAGCCAACCTAATGGTTCAAAGTGTCAGCTTCTTTTTACAGTGTACATCTGTAGTTTTCATAAAACCAGAATAAGAAGACATTCATCTGATTGAAACTGGACTGCTGCTATTAGAAATATTTCTGCACATTGTCGACAAAAAATGGTAGAAACTATTCTCTCCTCATGGTGCAAGGTATTGAACGAGTTAATTCACCTGCACAGTGTGGAGATTATCGCCACAAGCTCATGAGCAGGGAAGCATTTTGGATTTTTTATACTGAATACATGAGCACGTCAAGACTTTATTCTTTATTATTAATACCTGGTGACTTTTTGTATTCTCTAGTTGCTTGTAAAGGGTTAATGTGCCAACTGGATGATGTCATGATTTTAATAGTATTTTTGTATGCATTTTCTGATTGTTTTTTAGAAGTATTTAAACGATGCATTTTATATCATAGCATGCTATGACTAAAGGCATAAAGAGGCCTGAAACGCGTGATAGCCCCTTGTTGTCACTTATGGATTTTATGAGGATTTCTAATAAATCCTGAAGCATTTTATTCCATAATTTGGATTTTCCTTTTTCGTTTTTTTTTCTGCTGTGTTTTAATAAACTCCAGTTTTAAGGTTTCTTAGTTGCTAACACGGAGTATCTCTCCTTGCATCACCTCTAATACCTCAGGTAGTGTGTAAGGAATTCTCAACATGGTGAACAGTATTACCTGTGTTGCTGTTTCAACCATTATGGCTCTAGACCAGAGATGTACAACATTTTCTGTTCCTAGGGCCACATTGTTGGGGCAGCAATAAAACATAAAGCAGTATTCCTGAGGCATTTATGCCATATCACAATTATACGCTAAGGCTACTTTCACACTAGCGGCAAGGAACTCCGGCAGGCTGTTCTGGCGGGTGAACAGCCTGTCGGATCCGTACTGCCGCTAGTGCACGCGTACCCCCGGATTACCACTCTGGCCCCATTGACTATAGTGGGAGCGGGCCGGAGTTCCGGCGGCAGCACGGCAAACATGCAGAGAGGTGGCCGGAATAAAACTACGACTTGTAATATATCACCCATAGAGACCATATCGTACATTCATTTGATTACAATGTAATTCTGTACAAATGACTTCAACACAAGTCTTCTTTATCAGACATAATTTCATTAGACCATCTCTGCAAAGCAGCCCTGTATGGAGGCACAATAAGTCAGCACATGGCATGCCTATGCCTCTGAGGTGTGGAGCAGTAGAGACTCCATACACATGATCTGCCTTATGCTAAGACTGTGGTAATATGTTTATTTCTAGGGATGAGCGAACTTGTGTTTCAAGTTCGGCATACAAGGTTCAGGTTGGAGTTATCTAAGAATTCTGTTATGGATTGGATGAATCCGTAAAGGGATTCTTAAGATAACCCAAACCCGAACCTTGTACGCCGAACTTGAAACACAACTTTGCTCATCCCCATTTATATAATTTACAATTGTGCTGCACAGGTGGGAGGTAGTTCTCCACATTGCCGTACAGTCGCTGTGTCCACTTTTCCCCACAGGAGTCACTTACATTTGACATCTCACGGTGATAGCAGAGATCAGAAACAGTGATGGCCAGTTCGCCGTGTTCCCCCGCGAACACATGCGGGCTGCAATCTTAAAGAGGACCTTTCACCAGGAAAAAGTATCTAAACTGACTATACCGACGTGTAGAGCGGCGCCCAGGGATCCCCCTGCACTTACTGTTATCCCCGGGCGCCGCTCCGTTCTCCGGTTATAGCCTCCGGTATTTTCCTAGTTAGGCTCCACCCAGGGGAACTTAGGCTCCACCCAGGGGAACCTGCCGGCGTCTCTTTCTTCTATGCTGTAGCGCTGGCCAATCGCAGCGCTCAGCTCATAGCCAGGCTATGAGCTGAGCGCTGCGATTGGCCAGCGCTACAGCATAGGAGAAGGAGACCGCAGCAGGTTCCCCTGGGTGGAGCCTAAGTTCCCCTGGGTGGAGCCTAACTAGGAACATACCGGAGGCTATAACCGGAGAAAGGAGTGGAGCCCGGGGATAACAGTAAGTGCAGGGGGATCCCTGGGCGCCGCTCTACACGTCGGTATAGTCAGTTTAGATACTTTTTTCTGATGAAAGGTCCTCTTTACACAAGTCCGGTGATGCACAGGTAAGCCCTTTTAAGTTAAAAGAGGGAAAATGATTCTAATACAAAGGCTGTTATTGCCATTATATTTAGCAATTATTTACCAAAAACGCATATGTACCAGAAAAAACGCAGCAAAGACACATTACTACCGCAATACCGCATTATAGAGAACAAAGGTATGCAAGATTTACCATCTCACTCCCTATCCATGTTTTATGCATTTCCCTAATTTGATGGGATCCGCCCTAGCAATCAACAGACAGGTATATAAGAACTTGGACTCTCTAACATAAATAAACCCACTGAGGAAGGAATAGGGATCTATTTCGAAAAATGCGTCTGGGATTTACGGTTTATTCGTAAGGAGTCCAAAACTTCAAGCATGGCCATGCAATGTTGAAAGACACCGATGAAAATACCTTCTTGAAAGTACGAATGAAGATTTACAGGTGATCGAATTTAATAATGGCAATATTCGAAAGGAAGGCAAACTTCGACTTCAGTGAAAAAAGGTTGAAGATTTATTGCAACTTCCAGCTGATCTCGCGAGAATAGGAGCGATCTATCGGAGCTTCGATCTATGTTATCAGCAAGCAACTATACCCTGCCTTCTATACCTGTGGTAAGAGCCTTGACACGTGGGACGCCACAAGCAAGCGCACTACCAAACAGTACTCAACAAGTTGTATTATAAGATTGATTGCCACAAACTATATCAAATAGGATTTACCAGTATACTGGGACTTACCCATCTAGCGGGACTTATCTATATAGCGAGACTTTTGATATCATCCTATTACCTGCGTCATTGCAGACTCCATTGATCAGATAGCGTATTCACAATTCTACTTAGGAATTTGTTCATACCATTTTTATGTCTACGTATGTTTTTATGTGTTAACTGTAATAAATTGCACTTTATCTGCTTGGTCTCTCTCGTGAACCCATATGTTCGAGTGCCGGTCTATTTCTATATACATGTGTTTAAACTTGGCACAACAAAAAAAAAATTAAAATACAACATGTCCTACAAAAAACAAGCCGACGTTCAGCTATGGAAAAGTAAAAAAGCTATGGGTGTTGGACAAAAATAAAAAAGAAATGGTGTGAGTTAAAGGGTTTGCTTGCTTGGTTTCAAGAGGAAACTGGACAGGACACGCGATCTGCCTGCAATTAAGAATATTTCATTTTTTTAAACTGATAATCTAACCTCTGGATAGATCAGCATCTGATCGGCGGGGGTCTGACACCATGGGACCCCTGCCGATCAGCTGCACGAGAAGGCAGCAGAGCTGGTAGTAGCGCCGCGGCCTTCTCAATGTTTACCGCAGGCCCAGTGATGTCACAACTAGTATAAATGGCCTGGGCGGGGATGAGCTCTGTTCACTTGAATGGAGCTTAGCCGTGCCCAGGCCATTGATACTAGTCGTGACGTCACTGGGCCAGCGGTAAACAGTGAGAAGGCCGTGGCACTACTGCCAGCTCTGCTGCCTTCTCAAACAGCTGATCAGCAGGGGTCCCGGGTGTCGGACCCCCGCTGATCAGATGCTGATGATCTATCCAAGTTAAAAAAACACTGCAGAACCCCTTTAACTTGACAGATCCCACACCAGACTCTGGTTACCTGGCTGCAGCAGTGAAATCACATCAACAACACATGACCACTGCAATCAATCACTGGCCTTAGTGGTGCACTGAAAAGGTCAATTATTGGCTGGAGCGGTCACATGTTGGCTGGGAGAACCGCAGCGGCAAAGAGGGATCTTTCAGGTAACAATTGCATGTGCTGTCCGGTTTCCTCCAGAAACCAGGCGTCTTTAGTAGGCTCAAATAATGTCACATCTTTACCATGATAATTTTGTTATATGGTCGGATTTTTTGAAGAAAACGTAACATGCAAGAGAGATCCCTGCCACGGATAAACATCAAATTTCTTACAGATTATGATGTGAATTAACTGCATAATGGGTGCATTCATATGACCATGTGACGGCTGTGCCAAAACCGCAGATCTGCAAACTACAGGTATCGGCCATGAACACCCTGCATCACATTGACTTCAATAGGTCTGTGATCCATGAGATGTGGCTTTTGCAGTGTGGAGGCACGGACACGGACTTCGCAGACTTCCGGCTCTATGCCTCTGTGCCGCAAAAGACAAAACATGTCCTTCTTTGGCCACATCCTGCAGACCCATTGTAGTCAAAGGGTATGCACTGCTATGCGGGGTGCACATGGCCGGTGCCCATGGTTAGCAGATCCGCAGTTTGGGCCCAGCCATCACACGGATGATCACACAAGGAAGACATTCAGTTACTTAATTCTCTAAAGGCAGAGCCACACAGCATCCTCAACACTGAAATGTCCACGCAGCATTTCAAGATATAACTGAACTATGGAGAAAGAGAGGAGACAACGAAAACTGATTAAAATTGATAAAACCCTGCAGGAAATGTATATAGCTGACCACAAGACAGTTTTCATTACAAGATGCTTTCAGACACCACTTACTGTTCCTTGCTTATCACAACCGGTCATTTTACAGATTCTACAAGTAAAGACACGATAATATTCGTCTATTGCTGGACTGCATATTTAACAAATAGCTCATGCACATCTTAGCCAGGTTTCTATCCCATAAATTGGACCAAGAATCACTTTGCTTCAGCTAGACAACCTGAATAGAATGTGATTCCCAGCCAAAGTTTGTAAAACTGACAAAGAGAGAAAAAAATATAAAAAACGAATACATGAAACATATGTCAGTGAATGACTTAACTCCCCCGGCCAATGGTTTCCTGTGCTTTACTAAAAAAGTGGTTTGGAAACATGCATGCAGCCAGCTGCGGGGTGGAATGCCCGACATATGTTCCTACAGGAAGACTTCCTTATTGTCCGTGTAAATATGAAGCAATCCCAAAGAACTGTCCATTCTTTTGATGAGCTGTCCTTTGACTTTTTGCTTTTTTATTTAATTTTTTTCGGAGATAGAGCACAGCTGTTCTATGTAGAGGATGATGATGTTCAACCTTCAGAAGCACCGGGGAGGGAGGGGGGGGGGGGGGGGGGGAATCCAAGAGGGAAGATAAAATAGAAAACAAAATGTCATGCAAATATTAAACAATAAAATAAAATAAAGCTTCTCTCTTCTATCAGATAGACGCTGTGTATCTCAGGACCTCTTTCATTTTAGACTTGTAGCCAATAACCCATAACTGTTTGGCGAACATCTGCATGAAACAAAAGTCCAATGTATGTTGCTTTTTAATGTACTTAAAAGAAAAGCCATGCGAGGCTCCGGGGTGTTGATTTACAGCCTATACATACTGTGGTTTAGTAACAGTTTTTTTTCCGATTTTGGACTGTGCTACTGAGATTCGAAGCTCACGATCTTTGGCAAGATATCCCAGCTTTGTCAATGGAGAAATGTTCTCAGACTAAGCTATACAGTCAACAGCATTCACCTTCTCGGAGTCTTTTGGCTCGAGATCCTGTTAATCCGCAGCTTGTGCCAATATTTTGTTTTTTTTTAAAAACACACAAGGATGCTTGCTGGGAAACGAGTTACATCAAAATTGCCAAAATGATGCTATGAAAGTGGGGGGAAAGACAAAAGTGAAAAGGAAAAGTCAAAGAAGAAAAGGAGACTGTTTTATAATAAGGTTACCAGATGGTTTAGGGCCATCAAAGACAGCTGAGCTTGCTATGCTTCATTAGCTTCCATCCTAGTGAATGCTGGAACTTGATGTCCTTCTTGTCTAAGGAAGATAAAGAATGAGGGATTAAAAGCTTGAAAGTCAGGGCTGACAAATTCTAAGATACAGCATCTTATCAATGGCACACAAGCTATGTAGAATCATATTTGACTGTATTACAGATGTATGAAGGTGGAGTTACTTTGATGGCACTGAGATGAGGGGTGTATGGGAAACACATGTGGGCAACTAATACAAAGAGCTGTCTCACTCTGTAGACTTATGTTATACATGACAATGGAGATTCAGTCTATAAAGGTATGCAGGGGCACCGTGGATGGCAATGTACGTGGCCATTTCTGCAGGACACTGTATTGGGGGCTACCGAGAATTAATGCTCCTACTGCTTTGGTGCCTGGCACTCGGAAGCATTATGTATGGAACTGTGTTGCTCCATACTTTTGTTTCGAATATACATCAGAACTAATCCCCAATCCTCATCAGACCCTCATTTCTTCTCAGATCAGAACCCCAAGCTCCATCAGACCTCTGTATCAGACCCGATCATATCCCCATTTTCTCTCAGATCCGAACCCCATTGCTCCTCAGACCTCAGATGAGACCCTCATTCCTTCCTAGACCTCATATCAGACCCCTATTCCTCAAATCAGACCTAAAAGCTTCTTCAGACTTCAGATCAGACCCTCATCAGACCTCTATATCAGACCCAGATCATACCTCCATTTCTTCTCAGACCTCAGATCAAACACCCATTCCTCCTTAGACCTTAGATCAGACCCCCAAGCTCCATCAGACAAAAAAAAAAAAAAAAAAGAACTTACCCCTCTTGCTCTGGACTGTGCTAACACTCACAATTCCCTTGTCTTATTCTGGCCCGTGCTGCCCTGTGGAGAGCTCCTCTCCTCCTGAAGAAGCAATAACGCGAAACGCACGTTGAGTGGAAGTCGCCATTTTACACTTAATCTAAGGTATGTTACAGATAGTAAAAGAGTATTTATAGTGGCTCACCGACTGTTATAGATAGTAAGGTCCATTTGCAGTCTAACCATATGATATTATATCTTTACCATCCATTGCACAGTAAGGAAAAGACTTATAATGATCTAGGGGTTGGGTCAGAGGCGGTATTGAACTGCCTAGGATGTGTTACGCTAACCCCATATATCATTGCTGTCAGTAACTAACTAAAAAGAGGTAGTCAGCCATACCTTACTTTAATGAGATAGATACGGCATTAAAAGATTTTTGGTACCTGTCACCACCAGACATCTGAGAAGCTCTGACAGACGTCCTTCAGAACCTCCTCCTTGAGGTTCCTTTTGTTTTGCTTTCATTTTCTCATCTCGTTAGCCTCTCTCAGCTGTCATGTAGTTGCACTGATTGCATGCCTTTAAATCCCTCCCCATACTGCATCACTTTGCGGTTTATATTACTTCCTGGAGTGTGTGCATGCTGATGCTACTACTGAGTCTTCTACAGATACGTTTTGTTCGTTCATTTGTGTTTTCCTGTTTGCTGGATCCCAGGTGACCCTGACTCCCTCCGTATCAAGTGTAGGGAGCCGGTGGTCGTGTCCCCTCACTATTATAGGGTGTTCAGGTGTTATACACTCGAGGTACGAGAATATGCGATCATCTACCATTAGGATTTTCGCATAGGCTAAGCAGTTAGGGAGAGAGCCAGGTCTGTTGCAGGGCTCTCCCTTTTGTTCCTTAGTTTTGGATCCAGTCAGTCGGATCTTCATTTTGTGTCTTCTAGTTTTCTGTACACCTTCCGTGACAGTACCTTTATACTATCAAGCCGTTATGGTTCTGTGATTAAATACGTACTATGGCGCTATATGTTTGAATCCCTAATGTAATTATGAAATGGAATTAGTATTTTATTTTTATTTTATAAACAATTTTTATTATGTTTAGGTAAGAATAAGTTTTTAAGAGCATGAGGTTACAGCAATTTGAGTAACAAAAATTAAGCAAGAAATCAGGTTAACAATGAAACCAAATGAGTATATAAATATGGTTATACAGAGAATAATGAGAGGGCACATTGGAAGTTATATATGCAGAAGCCAAAAAGAGGGATATTTCCAAAAAGTTAAAATAGATGGATGTGAAAGAGACCTGGACAAGTTATGAGAAATTTCTGTATTTCCTCCAAGAGGACCAAATAGAGAGGAACATTTCTTGTCCCTAATTCCCAGTTGGAGAGTTCTTCTAAGAGATAAAGTTGGTGTACTCTATTTTTCCATTGTTCAATGGAGGGGATCTCGGCAGAGCGCCACAGCATAGGGATCAGGAGGCGGGCCGCTGAGAGCAAGTAGGGTAGCAGAGTTTTTTTTTGTTTACCAGTATTCACTATGCAAAGAGATAGAAGAGCAATTTCAGGGGTACAGGGGGACTTGGAGTTACATATGGTTTTGCTTATCTGGAAGATTTGTTTCCACCATGTAAATATTGGGGGCAATCCCACCAAATATGAATGAAGGTGCCTTTTTCAGAACCGCATCTATCGGGGACGTCGCGGTACAGGAAAGCTATCTTATCAGGGGTTTTATACCACCTAGACAACACTTTATATCTGTTCTCCTGCACCCGGACGCACCTTGAGAGTTTATGTGGAATGCTAAGAAGACTATTTGTCTCTTTATCAGAGAATTGTCTACCCAAATCTCTTTCCCATAAACCAACAAAAGCTGGTTTAACCTTTATGGGAGGGAGATTACGTTTTTTGTACAGAGTTGAGATCAATTTGGGGTAACGGACACTAGTTAGCAGGTTTTCAAGCCAACTAGGAGAGCTTTGAGTGTGTGGAGAAATAGGGCTAGGTGAGCATTACATTTTTTATTTTATTAAAGGGGTATTCCGGGTTTGTAAAACTGATGACCTATCCTCAGGATACGTCACCAATATCAGACTGGTGGAGGTACGACTCTCTGCACCCCCGCCGATCAGCTGAGCTGTGTTTTTGCAGTGTCTATCTCCACGCTGTGTACATTGTAGTCATGGTGCAGGGTAATTACAGCTGTTCTACCTATTACAGGAGAAGAAGCTGTAATTACACCGCACCATGAGGAAGCAGTTCTCACACTACTGCTGTAGCCGCTTCAATCAGCTAATCGGCGGGGGTGCTGACCACCAATCTGATCCTGCGGATAGGTCATCAGTATCATGAAACAAGAATACCCCTTTAACACTAAGGGGGTTACATTATTGTAAGGGGGACACTAAAGGGCCAACACTACTGTAAGATAGACATAACTACTGTGTACGGAGCACTATGAGGACATTACTATGTGGAAGCACTAAGGGCGAAGAATTACTATGTTGGCGCACTAAGGGAGCATAGATATGGGGCAGACTGGCTGAAGACTGCACAGGGAAATTTCCTGGTGGGCTGATGCCCAGGGAGCTACCCAAGCCCTCCACCGGACGGGTACGTAGCAGTCTGATAATCTCAGCATTACCTAATGGCAGAAGTATCCGGACTTATGCATCTGGCTGGTGGCAGAAAGTGCCCTCCTGCCCTGAACTGTATTGGCTGCCTGCTGCATACTATTGCGGGGTAGCAGTATTTTGTGCAGCACTGTGTATTTAGTTCTGCTGGGGTGGTATTTACTGCTGCACTACTAGGGTCGGACTCGGGTTCCTTGGGCCCAACAGAGAAAATCATTCTTGGGGCCCAAACCCCACGTCAATAATAAAGTCTAATAGGTTTTAGTGCAAAGAAATAGACCCTAGTTGTAAGTTAGTGGTAAGTGGTAGATTTATCAAGCTGGTGTACAGTAGAACTGATTAGTTGCCCATAGCAACCAATCAGATTCCACCTTTCATTTTCCAAATGAGCTGTGAAAAATGAATAGTGGAATCTGATTGGTTGCTATGGGCAACTAAACCAGTTCTACTTTAACCCCTTAAAGACTTAGGGCGTACCGGTACGCCCTATTTCCCGAATACTTAAGGACTCAGGGCATACCGGTACGTCCTAAGTTTAAATCGCAATTGCGGCGCCGCGGGGGTTAATCGGAACAGGATGCCGGCTGAAATCATTCAGCCGGCATCCTGTCACAACGCCAGGGGGGTCATGTGACCCCCCCTCCCGTATCGGCGATCGCAGAAAACCGCAGGTCAATTCAGAACTGCTGTTTGCTGCGTTCCCGGTCCATTCAGGTCTCCGGTGACCCGATGAACCGGAAATAGACTGCGATCGGTGGCGTGATTACACACCACCAATCACAGTCCGAAGATTTGGAGAGGCGGTGCTGGCCCTGGTGCTGAATGCTGCTGTCCAGGGTGCTGATTGGTGCAGGGGAGAGAGGCGCGAGATTCAAACTTCCTGCGCTCCTCTCTCCCCTCCTCTTCCTGTTCTGCACGAGCACCGTCCAGCACCAGCTCCTGAGTCCCCCCTAATCGTCATCCATCACCCTCCTGCACCCATCGCCCTCCAGGTAGGTTAGGGTCAGTGAGGAAGAGGCACCGTTAGGCAGGGAAAGAAGGGAAAAGTTAGTTAGGGGAAAAAAAATAAGCACTTTTATTCTAAACTTTTTTTTGTTTCAGATTTCAGACCCTAGACCCCCCCTGCCACTTGATAATATAGTGTAAAATCGAAATACATTTTAAAATGTAGACATATTAGGTATCGCCGCGTCCGTAAGAATCTTCCCTATAAAAATAACATTCAACCAAACCCCTCTTATGAACAGCGTTAAAAATATAAAATAAAAACGGTGCCAAAACACCCATTTTTTGGCAAAATTTCCATTTGAATCCTTTTTTTCCGGTAATAAAGCAAGGGTTACCAGCCAAACAAAACTAAATGTAGTTTGCAGAAACACCCCATATGTGATCGTAAATGGCTATATAGCCACACAGCAGGGCATAGAACAAAGGGAACGCCATATGGTTTCTGGAAGGCAGATTTTAATGGACTGTTTTTCTTTACACCATGCCCCATTAGAAGCCCCCCCTGATGTAGCCTAGACTAGAAACTCCAAAAAAGTGACCCCATCTAAGAAACTACACCCCTCAAGGTATTCAAAAGTTACTTTACAAACTTTATTAACTCTTTAGGTGTTCCACAAAACTAAATAGCGAATGTAGAAACAATTTTAAAATTTAAATTTTTTGTTACCTTGCCTGAAAAAAGTGTAATATAGAGCAACCAAAAATCATATTTACCCCTAAAATAGTCCCAAAACAACAACCACCTTATCTGTAGTTTCCTAGATGGGGTCACTTTTATGGAGTTTCTACTCTAGGGGTGCATCAGGGGCTTGAAAGGGTACATGGTGTAAATAAACCAGTCCAGCAAAATCTGCCTTCTAAAAACCATATGGCGTTCCCCTTCTTCTATGTCCTGCCGTTTAGCCAAATAGTAGTTTATGACCAGATATGGGGTGTTTCTGCAAACTAAAGAATCAGGGCAACCCATATTGAGTTTTGTTTGGCTGTTAGCCCATTTTTTCCAGTAATAAAGTAAGGGTTAAAATGGAAAATTTTCCAAAAAATAGAAATTTCTAAATTGTTTCTCCATCTACCATTAACTCTTGTGGAACACCTAAAGGGTTAAAGTTTGTAAACCCAGTTTAGAATACTTTGAGGGGTGTACTTTCTTAGATGGAGTCACTTTTTTGGAATTTCTTTTCTAGGGGTGCAACAAAACCAGTCCTGCAAAATCTGCCTTCCAAAACCCATATGGCGTTCCCCTCCTTCTATGTCCTCCCGTTTGGCCAAACAGTAGTTTACGACCAGATATTGGGTGATTCTGCAAACTACAGAATCAGGGCAACCCATTTTAAA
Organism: Bufo gargarizans; assembly: GCF_014858855.1. Lineage (NCBI taxonomy): Eukaryota > Metazoa > Chordata > Amphibia > Anura > Bufonidae > Bufo > Bufo gargarizans. The sequence goes on along the minus strand of NC_058083.1, from coordinate 473,162,413 downwards.
TTTTGTTTGGCAGTTAACCCTTGTTTTTGTCCAGGAAAAAATTGATTATATTGGAAATTCTTACATTTTATGTCCATTTGCCATGAAGTCTTGTGGAAGACCTAAAGGGTTAACAAAGTTTGTAAAAACTGTTTTGAATACCTTGAGGGGTGTAGTTTCTATATTGGGGTCATTTTTGGATGGTTTCTATTATGTAAGCCTCACAAAGTGACTTCAAACCTGAACTGGTCCATAAAAAGTGGTATTTGGAAAATTTCTGAAAAATTTTAAAATTTGCTTCTAAACTTCAAAGCTATGTAACATCCCCAAAAAATAAAATATCATTCCCAAAATGATACAAACATGAAGTAGACATTTAGGGGATGTAAAGTCATCACAATTTTTTGGGGATTACTATGTATTACAGAAGTAGAGAAACTGAAACTTTGAAATTTGCTAATTTTTCTAAATTTTTGGTAAATTTTGTATTCAACTTTAATAATTTTGTAATTAACTTTTTGGACACAATTTTAGCAGTGTCATGAAGTACAATATGTGACGAAAAAACAATCTCAGAACGGCCTGGGTAAGTAAAAGCGTTTTAAAGTTATCAGCACTTAAAGTGACACTGGTCAGACTTGCAAAAAATGGCCAAGTCCTTAAGGTGAAATAGGGCTGAGTCCTTAAGGGGTTAAACTAATTTGATAACCCCCCCCCCCCCCCCTTCCCCAAATTATCTCCCAAAAACTGCTCCAAAAGTATTTTTTTCATATACCCACTATGGGGTCAGAGCCTGGGCCCACCGGAAGATCCTCTGTTAGGCCAGCACGACGCTGTGCACTATAATATTGCTGGCCCCGCCTGCTTCCATTGGCCCTTCCTTTTGTCAACGTGGACCCGACTACAACATGGGGCCGCTTTTAGTTTTTTTATTTCCAGGGCTACTTTAAAGAAGAGCTCTCACCTCTACTGAAATGTTAGTTTTAGTAACTACTTGTATTCCCCATGTAATTACAACCCTAGAGCTTCTATTTGTATGTCTCTATGTTGTGCCCGTCCTGTATTATTCCTGCTACAAGTTTTCAAATAAATTGCCAGCAGTCATGGTACTGCTGAGTGTGTCTGACCTTGTCCACTCAGTGCTGCTGGTTAGTGATGGACGAACATCTGCTGGGACGGTTCGCGAACCGCAAGTTCACGACGGGTCCCATTCATTTTAATGGCAGGCGAACCTGAAAAATGTTCAGCTCATATTTGCAGCCAAGAAATAATTACTAGAAGTGCACAAATAGTCCCAAAACATGGACAGTGACATACCAGATGTATTATTCGAATTTGCGATCTTCATTCATTATTTTTTTCAATGCAAAATATCGGCAATATAATTTTCGCGTACGTGCATGCGCAAATGCACTATACAGTACCCAAATGCACTATAAAGAAAGTATATTGGTATATAACACCCCGCTTCAATCAGTTTTTTGGGGGGGCGACTGGTATATCACACCAGTAGAAATTATTTGTTCCAATAACGCTTGTCCCTATACCTGCAGTATCGCAGCAGAACCGCACACAACTGCCGCACAATACAAATGCACTATAATATACATTCTAACATAGAAATCCATTAGAATATACATAAAGATAAAACGTAACCTTTAATAATGTTACTATGAGGGTCCATTCACACGTCCGTAAGTGTTTTGCGGATCCGCAAAACACGGACACCGGCAATGTGCATTCTGCAATTTGCAGACCGCACATCGCCGGCACTATAATAGAAAATGCCTAATCTTGTCTGCCATTGCGGACAAGAATAGGACATGTTCTATTTTTTTGCGGAAACGGAAGCACGGATTCGGAAGTGCGTATCCAAAAATGCAAATGCGGATCCGCAAATGCGGATCCGCAAATGCGGTTGCGGACAGCACATTCCGGCCACATTGAAAATTAATGGGGGTTCACCCGTTCCGCAAAATTGCGGAACGGAGGCGGACCCATTTTGCGGACGTGTGAATGGAAAAGATATCCCTCAAAATGAAAATAAATGAAATTATTAAAGTTAAGCAAAAAGCATAGCTGTGGTACCCAATAACAAGTGCTCGGCGGCACCAAATCAGAAACCATATGTCCTACCACAATCCTGGGGGTTCCAGTGCACATCCATGAATCTCGGAGGGAAAGCAAAAAACATCTATCCCTGGGCTAGATGATGATGTGGTATTGAAGGACAGGGTGGGCAAAGAACTGTCCCTGATATTGCCCTACAGGGGGGTGCTATTCTGGCCCTGATAGCCTAACCACAGACCACCCGCCCTGATGAGAGCGACCCCGTCCAGAACCTTACCCTATGTAAAAATGGCCCTAGTAAGCCCCTAGCCCTCTGACTTCGAGGTGATCACTATATAGATCTATGTGTTTTTAACTCATTATAAAAGTATATTATAAGTATATCGCACCCCTCTGTGTATCACACCTATCGATGGCACACCTATACCAGTCCTTAAAAGGACTTTTGTGGCCCTATTAGCTAACGTTTGGTGTCCCTAACAGTCTGTCCCTGCTCCACACAGCAACCTCTCCCTACACTGGCAAAACACTGAATGTAAAATGGCGGCCTGATCAGGTTTATTTATAAGGTAGGGGGTATGTCCATGTGCTGAAACGTCTCAATTGGCTGTCCTGTACCACCTGATGGATGTGTCATGGGTCAAAGTTCTTCACAATGTAAAAGAATATGGCGGGCGCGAATATCTCCATATGTTTGCATGTTCGGCGAATCGCCAACACGCAAAGTTTGCCGCGAAATGACCGCCGGGCGAACCGCAAGGCCATCACTACTGCTGGTGTCAGACTGTGCAGGGAAACACGCCCAACTGGTAACACCCAGCTATACATTTACTGCAAGCTGCTAATGATTCATTCATAAACTTCTAGCAGGAATAATAATGGAATGGCACAACATGGTCATAACAGATGCTCCAAAATTGTTATTACATGTGGGAATGCAAGGAGTTACTAAAACAGACATGTCGGGGGGGAACAGGTCCAGTTAAGTTCCCAGTCCGCCTCTGGGCATAATTAGTGTGTGGGGGCACGAAAGGGGCAGAACTCTGTGGCAGTAACAGGGCATTCTTAGGCCCCTTGCAGACGAGTGTTCCTCCCGCAGCGAGTACACAACGCAGCACCCGGCCTGACCTCCCAACGCTGCAGGGGGTCACATAGCATTATACTGATTTATAATGCTATGTAACCCTTGGGGCTGTTTCACACGAGCGAGTCCATTGCGGTGTGTTCCTCACGGCATTATACTGATTTATAATGCTGTGTGTCTCTGCATGGCCTTATTTCTACAGAATCATAGTGACAGCTTTATGTCACTATGATTCTGTGGAAAAAAAAGGCCATGCAGAGGCACATAGCCGCGCGCTCCTGCAAGTCCAGAGCGGAGGATCACACTCGCACACGGAGCGCGATTCCCACAATGGACTCGCTCGTGTGAAACAGCCCTCACAGTTCTGGAATGTATTGGATAACACTGACATAATGCTGCCAGTGTTATCCAATACATTCCAGAACTGTAAGGGTTACATAGCATACTAAATCAGTATAAATCAGTATAGTGCTGGGAGGTCAGGCCGGGAGCTGCGATGCGGACTCGCTGCGGGAGGAACGCTCGTCTGCAAGGGGCCTTACTGTGTGAGGGCGCCAAGGTTAGTTGGTGGGATTGGGTGTGCATAGCTGGGGTACAGAGTTGCCTAGCGTTCATACATTTCTGGACAGTCCGTAAAAATAGGTGACCTTTTTCCTGTGTCCGTGAAATTTTTTTTACGTGTCCGTGATTTTTTTGAGGCTGGTAGTCGTGACTAGATTATTTTGGTGGTAACTATCATCGTTTTACAGCTCACATTACGTTCTGGTAATGAGGCGTTATCAGTTAGGCATGTATTACTTATAGTCTTTATCATGCATCACGGTTTTCCAATTTGTCCGTAAAAACTGTTGGCTGTCCATGATTTGGGGATAAGTTGTCCAGAAAAAAAAGAAAACCTCTGCTTGGCAACCCTGCTGGGGGGTATGCTTACATAAGTGTATTTCATTGCGGATTTTGGTACAGATTTACTATGTAGGAACATTTAATTAATGTGTGAACGCACCCCAAAGCCTGCCCGAGTGCCGGAGCATTTTACGTCCACCAGCAGTAATACATTGGGAAAAATTATGCATGAAAAGGGAAAAATTATTATTAAAAAACAAATGCAGACTGAAGTGTACGTTAAATGGAATTATAGAGGGCTCAGACCGGCAGCGGGAGGGTTAAGAGCGCCCCGTGTCCGGACTGACACTGCATTGTCTATGCTCAGCTCCCGGTCCCGGAGCCTCGGCGCGCAGGTCACATGACCGCGCTGTCCAATCAGATCCATTTCCTATCGCAACATGCACCAATCAGCGCTTAGTCCTAGGCAAGATGGCGGCGCCGTAGTAGCAGGCCTCGGTTTTCACTGTACAGCTGTACCGTAACACTGTATTAACGGACAGCCCCTGATAACGACCATCCCGGGCGACATGACGAGCAGGAGGCGGCAGCCCGGAGATAGGTCTCGGCTTACGTGTGAAGACGGGGACCGCGGAGAACGGAAAGTCCCCAAAGAACGGACAGGGGACAGTGACAGGGAGACCCCCAAAAAGCCCAGCAAGAAAGCGTCCCGCACCAGGAGGTCTGGGAGCTCCCGCCTGTGCAGTCAGACGTCGTCCTGTGTGGCCCCCACAGAAGAGGGTAAAATGTGTGCTCTGTACAGGCTTCCTCCGGGTCACCCCCGGGCAGTGCCCGAATATAAGCAGGATCCCCTCCTGTTCAGTTCTCCTATGTGGGTGAGACCAGCAGGCAATGCGGTGACCCAGCTTTCCCAGGCTCCTGAATGCAAACCTGTCCCTATAGTGAACCAGTAGTCTAGGCTGTCTGGGCGGGCAGAGGGTGCCCGTCAGGACTGTGGTAAAGCTGGGTGACCTCTGCTGCTGACATCTGTGCCTACTAGTGGTGGGAAGTTTGAATCTTTTAAATGAATCGGTTCATTCAAAAGAACCGAATCTTCAATTCACTTGCTGAGTCGGCTGACAAGCAAGTGAACCGAAGCTCAGACGTTAAGGCTACTTTCACACTGGCGTTTTAGTTTCCGTTTGGGAGATCCGTTCAGGGCGCTGGACGGTCCAAAACTGATCAGTTTTGCCCTAATGCATTCTGAATGGAAAAGGATCCGCTCAGAATGCATCAGTTTGGCTCCGATCCGTCTCCATTCCGCTTTGGAGGTGAACACCAAAACGCTGCTTGTAGCGTTTTGGTGTCCGTCTGACGAAACTAAGCCAAACGGATCCGTTCTGACACACAATGTAAGTCAATGGGGACGTTTTCTATGACACAATCTGGCACAATAGAAAACTGATCTGTCCTCCATTGACTTTCAATGGTGTTCATGACGGATCCGTCTTGGCTATTACAGATAATACAAACAGAGCCGTTCCAAAGGGATGCAGAACGGGTGTATTATCTGAACGGATCCGCACCAAACCCGAGTGTGAAAGTAGACTAAAAATAAAAAAAACAAGCATCATGGTGGTGGGGAAAACTCAGGACTGGAGGGGTGATTAATATAATTAAAATGGTTGCAGACCAGCCTTCACTCTAGGATCATGTTACACAAGACCTGCTACCACACACTGAGCTGCTTCCAACGGATCAGCTCAGTCAGATGAATCGACTCCTCCAGTTCAGTGAAAGGAATCGATTCAAAACGATTCGTTCAAGAACTGGACATCTCTAGTGCTTACCTGAGATCAGTGCCCGGGACCCCCACCTGTATGAACAGGCCATAGTGCTCTGTGAGCTCAGCGGCCAGTGACGTCACCGTATATCAGTCACATGGCCTAGGTGCAGCTCAGCCCTATTCAAGTGAATGGCAAGCACAGATGCTATGCAATGTATAATGCTGTGCTTGATAAGCTACGAGGAGGCTGCCACACTCACGGGAGTGCTGTGGCCTTCTGCAAACAGCTGATTGGTGGGGGTCCCAGGAGTCAGACCCCCACAGATCTCATATTGATGGTGTATCCTGAGGATAGGTCGTCGATATATAAATCCCAGAGAACCCCAGGCAGAATTTTCCATGCTCACTACTTTCTGAAAAGGGACAAAAGGATGGGCTGGTCCATTGGCAGATCTGTCATAATTTATGGCAGTTTTCTGGTGTAAATGATGACTGAGAGCTAGGCTAGAGTTCATTTTAGGTGCACATCTTAAAGAGGACCTTTCATCGGTCCAAACATTGTGAACTAAGTATTATGACATATACAGCGGCGCCCAGGGATCTCACTGTACTTACTATTATCCCTGGGCGCCGCTCCGTTCTCCTGCTATGTCCTCCGGTATGTTCAGGGACTTAGTTATAGTAGACGGAGTCTGCCCTTGTTCTCCTGGGCGTCTCCTTCTCCTAGGCTGTAGCGCTGGCCAATCGCATCGCAGAGCTCACAGCCTGGGAGAAAAAAACCTCCAGTGCTACAGCCTAGGAGAAGGAGACGACCAACTATAACCAAGTCCCCGAACATACCGGAGGACATAACGGGAGAACAGAGCGGCGGCCAGGGATTATAGTAAGTGCAGTGATATCCCTGGGCGCCGCTGTATATGTCAGGATACTCAGTTCACAATGTTTGGACCGATTAAAGGTCCTCTTTAAAGAGGACCTGTCACCACTCCTAACATGCCTGTTTTAATAGCTTCATGCATTCCCCATGTAATACCAATTCTGGAGCATCTGTGTTATGCTATTCATTTATTATTTCTACTATAAGTTATGAATGGATTGCTAGCAGTCTGCAGTAAGGGTACAGAGGGGAGGTAACAAGTTGGGGGGTGTAACTGCACAGACTGACAGTGTCAGCACTGATTGGATAGAGTGAGTCTGTGCAGGTAGTGCCAGGTACACCCCACAACTTGTTACCTCCCCTCTGTACCCTTACTGCAGACTGCTAGCAATTAATTCATAACTTCCAGTAGAAATAATAAATGAATGGCACAACATAGAGCCATACGAATAGATGCTCCAGAATTGCTGTTACATGGGGAAGGCATGAAGCTGTTAAAACAGGCATGTCAGGAGCGTCGACAGGTCTTCTTCAAGCACATAGAAATCTTGATAAATCTGCCCAAGCCTGTCTCTGTATCCCAACGGCCCTTACACATGAATTTTCTTTATCACCTATGACAGCACCCCTAGAGAGACCGCCTCCACCTCCTCAGGACAGGGAACAGGAACCAGAACTGCCTTTTAAAGAAAGGATCATCGCCTCTATCTCCAGTTCTGTTTCCTGCCCTAAGGGGGGGAGAGAATCGGATCCGCTGGATATCAAGAAAAGAGCTGCGGGGGCCCTGGCTATACAGGTCCTTCTAAAAAAAATTGCATATTGTGATAAAGTTCATTATTTTCTGTAATGTACTGATAAACATTAGACTTTCATATATTTTAGATTCATTACACACCAACTGAAGTAGTTCAAGCCTTTTATTGTTTTAATATTGATGATTTTGGCATACAGCTCATGAAAACCCAAATTTCCTATCTCAAAAAATTAGCATATTTCATCCGACCAATAAAAGAAAAGTGTTTTTAATACAAAAAAAGTCAACCTTCAAATAATTATGTTCAGTTATGCCCTCAATACTTGGTCGGGAATCCTTTTGCAGAAATGACTGCTTCAGTGCGGCGTGGCATGGAGGCAATCAGCCTGTGGCACTGCGGAGGTGTTATGGAGGCCCAGGATGCTTCGATAGCGGCCTTAAGCTCATCCAGAGTGTTGGGTCTTGCGTCTCTCAACTTTCTCTCCCCAATATCCCACAGATTCTCTATGGGGTTCAGGTCAGGAGAGTTGACAGGCCAATTGAGCACAGTAATACCATGGTCAGTAAACCATTTACCAGTGGTGTTGGCACTGTGAGCAGGTGCCAGGTCGTGCTGAAAAATGAAATCTTCATCTCCATAAAGCTTTTCAGCAGATGGAAGCATGAAGTGCTCCAAAATCTCCTGATAGCTAGCTGCATTGACCCTGCCCTTGATAAAACACAGTGGACCAACAGCAGCAGCTGACATGGCACCCCAGACCATAACTGACTGTGGGTACTTGACACTGGACTTCAGGCATTTTGGCATTTCCCTCTCCCCAGTCTTCCTCCAGACTCTGGCACCTTGATTTCCGAATGACATGCAAAATTTGCTTTCATCCGAGAAAAGTACTTTGGACCACTGAGCGACAGTCCAGTGCTGCTTCTCTGTAGCCCAGGTCAGGCGCTTCTGCCGCTGTTTCTGGTTCAAAAGTGGCTTGACCTGGGAATGCGGCACCTGTAGCCCATTTCCTGCACACGCCTGTACACGGTGGCTCTGGATGTTTCTACTCCAGACTCAGTCCACTGCTTCCGCAGGTCCCCCAAGGTCTGGAATCGGTCCTTCTCCACAATCTCCCTCAGGGTCCGGTCACCTCTTCTCGTTGTGCAGCGTTTTCTGCCACACTTTTTCCTTCCCACAGACTTCCCACTGAGGTGCCTTGATACAGCACTCTGGGAACAGCCTATTCGTTCAGAAATTTCTTTCTGTGTCTTACCCTCTTGCTTGAGGGTGTCAATGATGGCCTTCTGGACAGCAGTCAGGTCGGCAGTCTTACCCATGATTGCGGTTTTGAGTAATGAACCAGGCTGGGAGTTTTTAAAAGCCTCAGGAATCTTTTGCAGGTGTTTAGAGGTAATTAGTTGATTCGGATGATTAGGTTAATAGCTCGTTTAGAGAACCTTATCATGATATGCTAATTTTTGGAGATAGGGATTTGGGGTTTTCATGAGCTGTATGCCAAAATCATCAATATTAAAACAATAAAAGGCTTGAACTACTTCAGTTGTGTGTAATGAATCTAACATATATGAAAGTCTAATGTTTATCAGTACATTACAGAAAATAATGAACTTTATCACAATATGCTATTATTTTTAGAAGGACCTGTAAAATAGTGTGTGGAGGGTTACCCCGTGCGGCGTAAGTTTCCTCTTGCAGCCGCTGCAAAAGTCTGGGCTCCCTTCTCTGTCCTTACCCCTTCTATCCTCCTTCCCAGTTCCTGGGAGGGTCTTGCCTTCCTGGGCTCCTACGAACCTCTGCGGCCGTGTTCGTATGTTCGGCCAGCGCGATAATCTGCGGGTACTTGCGGCAGTGGGAGGAAGCTAACGCTGCGGACCGGAAGGGGAGGGATGCCGGCCAGTGCACACCGAGGAGAAAAGCCCAGCAGGCTCACTGTCGTGCTGGGTGAAGAAGCGCGGCAGTTCCTCCATTCAGGCTGTTTGCTGTATGAAACTTGGAGCAGGCTCCACGTGCTGATCCCACTGAGAGCACCGATGATACATCGGTACCACGGCGGGGTAAGAGGGGTTATACCCCAGCATATATTATTTATTTTAATGCTTATGGGGTCATTTTATGTTGCCTAGATTTCAAAGGAGTCTTGTAGGAAGACTTCCAGAGTAAGGCCTCATGCAGACGGCCGTTGTTTGGGTCCGCATCCGAGCCGCCGTTTTGTATTTAAATTATTGCAAATTTCATACTCCTCTTCGGGTAAAAATACTCCTCAAAAATGGTAAGAGGAGTATTTTTACTCTTCCGGAAAAAAATTTGTGCGACCTCTGACTATGGGTGCTTCCAGAGTCTCAGGAGATTCTGTCCCAGGGTCCAGTTTTTCACCCAGAGGTGAAAAATCTGCACCTGACTGCCTGGTTATTAAGAGGGAGATTTTAAAGGAAAGAGGTCTCTCCGAGGATGTAGTTAGTACTTTCTTGGCCAGTCGGGAAGAGGTTACTTCTAGGAGCTACCTTAGGGTTTGCAGGGCTTTTTTCAGATTTGCCAAGAAACCTGTGGATGTGCTAGAAGCTCCTGACATCCCGCTAGTTTTAGATTTCCTACATGAAGGATGGAACAAAAAGCTTAGGCCCAGCACTTTAAAAGTCCAGATTTCGGCATTAGGTGCCTTATTTGAGTTTAAGTTAGTGGAACATCCTTGGATTAGAAGACTTATAACAGGAGTTTCTAAATTGTCCCCGGTCTATAAAAATAGAATTTTGTCCTCTCCTCTCCCACCTCAGACCCTTTCGAGCCTATTGATGAAATATCACCAAAGTTGCTCTCCCGAAAACTTGCTTTCCTTCTGGCCAATACTTTGGCTAGAAGAGTTAGTCAGCTTTCTGCCCTTTTTTTGACCCTATTTGGTGATCCTGGAAGATCGGGTAGGGATTTTTCCTGATACTTCTTTTCTACCAAAAGTCTCTTCACCGTTTCACCGTTCTCATGAGATAGTGTTACCTTCATTTTGGGCTTCCCCTAAAAATAAATAGGAATCGGCGTACCACTGTCTAGACGTTAAGAGATGTTTTTTGCAATTTCTACAGGACACTCAGCCTTGGAGATCTTCTTCATGTCTGCTGGTTTTGTTCTAGGGAGTGAAAAAGGGATCGGCAGCCTCCTCTCACACTATTGCTAGGTGGATTAGACAGGCCATTTCCTTAGCCTACTCTTCTAAGGGGATTGATCCACCCTCTGGGTTTAGGGCCCACTCTACGAGATCAGTTTCCATGTCTTGAGCAGAGAGAGCTTCTGCCTCTATAGAGCAGATTTGTAAGGCAGCTGCCTGGAGCTCCCCACATACGTCTTTTAGGCACTATATAGACTACAGTTACCTTCTAATGAAGGTCTTACCTTTGGTCGTAAGGTTCTCCAGGCTGTGGTCCCACCCTATAGAAATTCTTGCCTATTCTCTAGATGTGCTGTCATAGGTTCAAAGAAAACCAATTACCGGTAAGGGTAATCCAATATTTCTCTGGTGTTTTTCCACCATAAAAAAACACACACACAAAACCTGGTTAAGTTATTTTTTTTCCTATACCTCATGTGGTTTTTATAATGTTCTTTTGTTGTCGTTGGCTTATTTTTATTTAGGAGTTTTTGCCCTATAGAGAAGGGGATAAAAAAAACGCCAGAAAAAAAAAGGCAAGAGGCTTTGACATGCTGTGTTTAAAAAAAATAAAAAAACTCATTCACATGTGCATGTCCTTGATGACATCTATGACAAGATCAGTGGTTCATTCGTTAAGATGTCCATGAAGGATCCATATTTGGTCCGTGCGTCTGTTTTTTGCTCTCCGTGTGTCATCCGTATAACACTGACACTGCTAGGCTGAAATATAATTTCCAGAACATCTACCAATGGTCCTACGGATCCGTAGACTACAATGTGTGTGAGGGATTCGTAATCACGGATAAAAATAGTGCATGCTGCCATGGTGTCACCACAGACCCACGGTTTGTAGAAAACCACTGAGTGTGAATACGTACATTAAAGTCAGTAATATTCTTGCCAAATGGTGCGGAAATCCATGTGGAAATGCTGCAGCAGATTTCACGTTCTGCATTACATAGGGTCAAAACCACAGTGACAAGCACCAGCATAAATTCACATGCTACAAATTTAAAATCTGCCCCACAGGTCAAGTTATGTGTGGATTCCATAGCGTGTGGATAACATTTGTTGAGCTCTCATCCACTTTGCTGCTGCTGTGTTACACAGTGGTCTGGATTTTATTAATGCAGTTCTGCCAAGGAAAACTTGCAGCGTCTCTGCCCTATGTGGCTGTAGCATTAGGGTAGGTTTACATCTGTGGCATCCAGGGTCTGGCAGGCTCTGCCGGCAGAGAAAAGCCTGCTCGAGTTATCCGGATCTGTCATAGTCAGCTTGACCCCATAGACCAGGGATCGGCAACCTCCGACACTCCAGCTGTTCAGAAACTACAACTCCCAGAATGCTTCATTCAATTCTATGGGGCTTAGAAGAGCAGCCAAGCATGTTTGCATGCTGGGAATCGTAGTTTCACAGCAGCTGGCGTGCCGGAGGTTGCTGATCCCTTCCGTAGACTATAATGGGATTTAGCTGGGATGTGGCCACTTTATGGTATGAGTGGTGGGTTTCGACCAGACAAAAAAACCTTGCATGCAATGTTTTTTTGTCTGTCTGAAAGCTGGCATTTCGCCAGAAAGTGGCCGAATCCCTTTTATAGTCTATGTGGTCCTGCCGGCTATGCCAGATCCGGAGAAGTCTGACAGGCTGTTCCGGCAGATGTGAACATGGCCTTACTCACTGCAGCAGTGGAGGGAAGTTTAGTATCAGTACTCTATGGGATGCTGCAGGCTTCACTGTGATAACATCTGAGTAGGAGACTCTGAACTGAAACAATCATTGTTAAACTAAATTACACTCCCTTGTCCGGTACTGCTGTGCCAGTTCCCATTCTCTTCTAGTCCCCACAGGGCCAGCAAGTGGCTTGGTCTTGTGACCACTGTGGCAAGTCGCAGGGCTTAGTGGTCAGGTGCTTGAACAATACATTACAGCAGTGACATACTGTTCAGCTCTTGGGCCTGCCGAAGATAACTGAACGCCTGTACTCGGCTAACTCCAGCAGTCCTATAGAGTTGAATGGAGTGGCGGACAAACACGCATGTCTGCCGCTCCATTCAAACGGAAAGGAAGGACCCCATACTCGTGATCATCCAGGGCCCCCCCCCCGATCAGACACATATCCCCTATCCTGTTGTTATGTTGTCTTATTACTCTTTTTAGCTATGTAGATGACTTTTTACATTCCTTTTTTTTTTTTTTTTTTTTTTTTTTTTTTTTTTTTTAAACCTACAGAAATATTTTCCAATAAGAAGACTCCCAGGCAGTATCCCAGATCTAAGCTATGGACGTCCACCTTTAACTCTCCATCTAATGATGCCGATCAACAGCAGGACATATTCTGGGATCCTCATTCACCAACAACCTATAAATTAGGTAACAGCCCATGTTCATGTAGATGGGCAATGTTTGGGGAAAATATTTCTATTGGTGATCCTGGGAAGACCCGAAATGTTTGGGTGTAGTGTATTTGAGGGGTAAAGTGTTACTCATTGCTGTATGTCTGATGCTTTTATCAAACTGGCTGATAAAGACAAGTCGAGTTGCACAGAACAAATGTGTTTTAAAGGGTTCTTTGCCTTTTTTTTTACTGATGATCTGTCCTTCAATGAGGCTGTGACATAGTTGTGACATCATTGGCCTGCAGAAGCTGCAAGAAGGCTCCACTGCCTTCTCAAATAGTTGGTCGGTGGGGGTCCTGGGTGTCGAACCCCTACCGATCAGAAAGTGATGACCTAACCAAATGATAGATCATCAGTAAGAAAAAGGTAAAGAACCATTTATTGTGGATTTCACTGCAGAATTGCTGACAATTTCTTCAACGTAGTGTTAATGCCACACCTTCAAAAATCAAGAGCGTGCTCTGAATTTCCTGCAGATGCTTTTCCCTATATTTGGAAGGAGTTTTGAAAATCCTTTTGTCCCTATGTGTTTAATGTGTGGAAATCATAAAGCAAAAACCCACCCCACCACCTTCTTCTCAGGGATCACTGACTTCTTTTGTCTCTTGGAATACTAAATAGTGTCCATATATACAGTGCATTGGGGAAGACTTCATACCCTTATACATTTTATTATGATGTGGTTTTGTACTAAATGAGAAAAAACTAAAACTTTTCCCTATCATTCTGAATTCAATACCCCATAATGAGAAAGTGAAAACACAACGTTAGAAATCTTTGCCAATTTATTTACAAGGAAAACCTTGTCACGAACCAGCGGGTGTGAACCCACTGTGCCACGTGTCCTACCTCCTCTAAGGGATGTTGTCTAAGTGAACCCCTGATGGTGTGGGATAGACTTTCCCGAGGGGAATACCAGGTCGCTGCCTCTTGAGGAGGATAGGCACATGAGGCAGCTGATCCAGGCGGACCAGGTGGTAGCTGAGAAAGGTACCAGAGGTATAGACGTAGTCAGCAGGCTGAGTCGTAACCAGGAGCAACAGTGCAGGACCGAAGGAGGAGGCAGAGGCAAATTCAGACAGGCAAGGTCAGGGCAGGCGGCACAGGTAGAGGTCAGGCAACCGTGTGGCAAACAGGAGAGTCAAGGCAAGCTGGCAGGGATCAAACAGGTAGCAGAGTCCAGCAATACAAGTACAAGTCAGGAACACAAGCAGATATAGGGAACCTTAGTAGGACACAAGGACCTTGACACTGAGGTATCTGGGAAGGGGGGTGAACCAATTATATATTTGCAGGAGGGCTAGGATTAGTTAGCGAGGTCACATGACCTAACCCATAAAGCACAGGGAGTGACTCGTGCCGGCCCTAAGAAAGTGCTGCAGGAAGCAAGCAGCAAGCATGCTGTGGTCAGGGCTGGGAGGAAACTGTGGAGCGGATCCCAGAACAACAGTACCTACACAGACAGAGCCCAGGACTGCAGCAGTGAATGGGAAGCACCCGCCGCAGATTACCGCTGAATACGGCGCCTGGGACCGCAGGGGAACATGCGGAAAAATGTCAAAGATGATCAAGAGAAATGGGAGGCCCCCAGAGCTTAATTTCAAGTGTCATAGTTAAAGGGGTTCTGCACTTTTATTTAACTGATGATCTATCCTCTGGATAGATCATCAGCTTCTGATCGGCGGGGGTCCGACACCCGGGACCCCCGCCGATCAGCTGTTTGAGAAGGCAGCAGCGCTCCAGCAGCGCCGCGGCCTTCTCACTGTTTACCGCCGGGCCGCCCGCCCACTGACGTTACGACTTGTATCAACTAGAGTGGGCGCGGCTAAGCTCCATTCAAGTGAACAGAGCTTAGCCGCGCCCACTCTAGTTGATACAAGTCGTGACATCAGTGGGCGGGCGGCCCGGCGGTAAATAGTGAGAAGGCCGCGGCACTGCTGGAGCGCCGCTGCCTTCTCAAACAGCTGATCGGCGGGGGTCCCGGGTGTCGGACCCCCGCCGATCAGAAGCTGATGATCTATCCAGAGGATAGATCATCAGTTAAATGAAGGTGCAGAACCCCTTTAAGGGGCTGAACACTTATGCAACATTTTTTTTTTCTTTTTTAAAAAATGTTCAACTTTCTCATTATGAGGTGCAGATTGAGGGGATAAACTTAGTTGTTTTATTTAATTTTAGCACAAGTTCACAACATAACAAAACGTGAAAAAAGATTTTCTGAAGATTTTCTGAATGCAATGTATACTGTTTGCTTTAAATGCTTTCCCGTCGTCAATTTATTCATACATTCCCAGTAGGAATACCAGAGGAACATCACAATAAATGATGCCCTAGAATTTTTATTTAATTGGAAAGTATTTAATACAAAATACATGGCAGGAGAGAGGACAGGTTCTGTTAAGCATTCCCTAACAGTATGCTTAACATACACTATTGACCCGAGTCTGACTGCTTGTTTATAAGATGCTCGGAGATGACATATTTTTTTTGTGGCTGCGTTTACATTGGAAATAATTACATCAGATTTGACCCACAGTCAACAGTGCACTTGTGAATAGAGCCTGCTGCACACTGCAGTTAGTATTGATTGTGGTGGACAAGTTGTTAACCCTTTCAAGATACAGCCTATTTTTATTTTTTCGTTAGTTTTTTCTTCCATGCCTTCCAAAAGTCGTTTTTTTTTTTTTTTTTTTTTTTTTCAGTTCATTTAGCTGTATAAGGGTACTTTAACACTAGCAATGTTCGGATCCGGCAGGTAGTTCCGGCAACGGAACTGCCTGCCGAATACGGCAAACCGTATACAAATGGAAATCCTTTTTTTCTGGATTGGTTAGATGGATCCGGTTATATACCGGATCCGTATCATCCGGAATAACGGATTCGGTATTCATTTTTTTTCAAAGATCAAAAGAGAAAAATGCTCCACCTATGTCCCGGCGCATGCGCACACTGGAAAACCGGAAAACTTGGTACCGGATCCGGCATTAATATATTTCTATGGAAATTAATGCCGAATCCTGCAAGTGCGGTAGTGTTCCGGGATTTTGACCAGAAAAAATACTACATCAAGCTTGCGGTATTTTGTCCGGTCAAATACCGTACAAGAGACGGAACAGAAAACATCCTGATGCATACTGAACGGATTGCTTTCCATTCAGAATGCATTGGGACAAAACTGATGCGTTTTTCTCCGAGTAACACTAGTGTGAAAGTACCCTAAGGGCTTGTTTTTTTGCGGAAAGAGTTGTATTATTTAATGGCACTCTTTAATTGAATTTTTATTTAATTTTTTTCTTTGTTGCTGTACTCTTATACCCATAACCTTTTCTGTCTGCAGCACTGTGTTTTTTTTGCAGGGGGACTTGTAATTTTTATATACCCTTATTTTTTTTTATTGCAGAATTCACCATGTAGGAAAGTTTTTTTTTTTTTTTTTTTTTTTTTTTTTTTTTTTTTATAATTTAATGGTTTGAACTCTTTCAGAAGCAGCAATACTGATTTACTTATATTATATATATATATATATATATATATATATATATATATTAAGAATTCAAATTAATTTGATCTCTTGTCCAATATACTGCAATAGTATGCTTTTGCAATAATCTATGGGATTCTCGGTGGCTGCCTGTCAGGCTGTGTCTCGGGCACAGGTTTTCAGGCAGCTTGCTGTGACAGCGCTGGGAGTCTTCACAAAGCCCCATAGCAACTGGTCAGAGCCCTGTAATATCGCTACTGGGTTCCAATAGGACGACAGAGGGAGCCCCCTCCTTTTGTCTAATCGCTCAGGTGCTGCAGTCGCTATTGACAGCTGCATCTGAGGTGTTAAATGACCGGGATCGGCAATATATATCTCTGATAGTGAGAGGTCACTCCTTACTGTGTGATGTACATGTTGTCTTAGGGGGAAGGGTATAAGTACTTAATAAATTGTATGATTTAAATTATTTATGTTTTTTAGAAAATGGCAAGAGAAAACTGGCTGCAAACAAATGTACGGTTGACATCTCGGATATTGTTAATAGAATTGCTCCAAAGGTAGGTACTCAACTGATCATCTATATTATTTTCTAATTTACCTAATTAACTATTGGCAAAAGTATTAGGGCACACATCGTTTAATCATTGAATTCAGGCATTATATTCAGTCCTATTGATGTGCTAAATTCAGGTCCTAGCCATGCAGTCTGCCTCTAGGCTAGGGAGACTCGGCGAGACTGGTCGCAGAGTAGCAGTGATCCCATAGAAATGAATAGGATCGCAGCGCAGGTAGCAAAAAAGTGCAGAACTCCCTGTGATCTCATTCATTTCTACAGGATCACCGCTGCAACAGCTGTCGTGCGACCAGAGTCACCATGTTGCCCTAGCCTTACAAATATTTGTGAAAGAATAGGTCCTTTTAAAGAGCTCTCTGAATTGCAGCATGGTCCTATAATAGGATGGCACTGTTGTAACAAATGAGAAATGTCTTCCCTCCTAGATAGTCCACTAGATACTGAGTAGTAGTATTATCCAGAGAATAGGTCATCAATATAGCATACGCAGACAAGCCCTTTAAGCATCACTATTATAAGCTTTACTGTTTTGAACAATTTCTAAATTTTATTTCTTAAAATTATCCATTACAGCGCATATGTGTCCTAAAATTTATTGTTTAGACAGTACAGAAAGATTTGGAAATCACTAGAGGAATTATTATTGAAGTATAAAGCGATCTACACTAAAGATGGTCATATCAATACAGTGAATCCTATTTGAAGATGATTACTCAAAATTCTATTGAAAAATGATTTTCTAGCTGGGTGTTCCTCTCAGAGAAGATGGGCCATATGCATAAATATACAGTGCCTTGCAAAAGTATTCACCCCCCTTGACATTTTTTGTGTTTTGTTACATTACAGCCTTAAGTTCAAGGTTTTGTTCTGAATTTTATGGATCAGGACACAATAGTCTAAGTTGGTGAAGTGAAATGAGAAAAATATATAAATAAAACTATTGTTTAGAAATAGAAAACAGAAAATTGGCATATGCCTATGTATTCACCCCCCCTTGTTAGGAAGCCCATAAAAAGCTCTGGTGCAACCAATTACCCTCAGAAATCACTTAATTAATGAAATGATGTCCACCTGTGTGCAATCTAAGTGTCACGTGATCTGTCATTACATATACACACCTTTTTTGAAAGGACCCAGAGGCTGCAGCACCCAAGCATGAGGCATCACTAACCAAACACTGCCGTGAAGACCAAGGAACTCTCCAAACAAGTAAGGGACAATGTTGTTGAGAAGTACAAGTCAGGGTTAGGTTATAAAAAAATATCCAAATCTTTGATGATCCCCATCCCCATCAAATATATCATAACCAAATGGAAAGAACATGGCACAACAGCAAACCTGCCAAGAGACGGCCGCCCACCAAAACTCAAGGACCAGGCAAGGAGGGCATTAATCAAAGAGGCAGCACAGAGACATAAGGTAACTCTGGAGGAGCTACAGAGTTCCCCAGCAGAGACTGGAGTATCTGTACCTTGGGGCGACAATAAGCCATACACTCCAAAGAGTTGGGCTTTAGTGGCCAGAAGAAAGTCATTACTTTCAGCTAAAAACAAAAAGTCATGTTGTAAGTTTGCAAAAAGGCATGTGAGAGACTCCCAAAATGTATGGAGGAAGGTGCTCCGGTTTGATGAGACTAAAATTGAACTTTTCGGCCATCAAAGAAAACGCTATGTCTGGCGCAAACCCAACACATCACATCACCCAAAGAACACCATCCCCGCCGTGAAACATGGTGGTGGCAGCATCATGCTGTGGGGATGGGACTGGGAAACTGGTCAGAGTTGAGGTAAAGATGGATGGTGCTAAATACAGGGATATTCTTGAGCAAAACCTGTACCACTCTGTGCGTGATTTGAGGCTAGGACAGAGGTTCACCTTCCAGCAGGACAATGACCCCAAACACACTGCTGAAGCAACACTTGAGTGGTTTAAGGGAAAATGTGTTGGAATGGCAGAGTCAAAGCCCAGGTCTCAATCCAATAGAAAATCTGTGGTCAGACTTAAAGATTGCTGTTCACAAGCGCAAACCATTCAACTTGAAGGAGCTGGAGCAGTTTTGCAAGGAGGAATGGGCCAAAATCCCAGTGGTAAGATGTGGCAAGCTCATAGAGACTTATCCAAAGCAACTTGGAGCTGTGATGGCTGCAAAAAGTGGCTCTACAAAGTATTGAATTTAGGGGGGTGAATAGTTATGCACATTGACTTTTTCTGTTATTTTGTCCTATTTGTTTTGTTTCACAATAATAAAAAAAATTAAAAATAAAAATCTTCAAAGTTGTGGGCATGTTCTGTAAATTAAATGATGCAAATCCTCAAACAATCCTTGTTAATTCCAGGTTCTGAGTCACGAAAAAAGTCAAGGGGGGGGGTTGTGTGAATACTTTTGCAAGGCACTGTATGCGTAGGATTGAGCAGAAATCTGGCCTAAATAAAGGGATGGTCTTCTCCAAAAATTTCACTCTGCCTTCCTTTTTAAGAAAGACGTGTTTTCTATCCGCAGCCTAACCTTGCTGCCTAGTTCCAAGTAGAAGCCCTGTCCATACAGCCGTAGTTTCCATACCTAAACTCAAATCCTAAAAAACTGTATTCAAGTTGGAATAAATGACTACTTATTTGGCTATATCTGTGCTATACACCAATGATTCTGAATGCATACCTGGCCACTAGGGGCAGAAAGGATCAATTTGCATTCCTCCTCCCACTTTCCCAGAATAATGAATATCATTTTCTTGGTATGTGGGTAAGTGGACATGTAAAATCTTTATAATTATTATTATTTTTTTTTTAGGTAGAATTGTTGTTTTTCACTAACGATTATTTTTGGTTTCTAGAATGAAAAGCCATCAAACTCTGAAGCTGCATATCTTGGCATTTGGATCGGAGATGATGCTATCCCATGTACACCGCTGGTAGCCCGAAGTAAAACAAAAATTCAAAGGTACAATGCGTGGTTTGAAGTCACTGAGATTTTTTTGTTCTAATTATTTGCTTTATAGTGGTTTACATTTAAGAAGTATGCCTTGTGCTGTTGATAAGTTTATATTTTGCTTATTTTAAAGAGGTTCCATCTAGGGTTGGGCGATAAACTGGTATTAACGATATACCACAGTATTAAGAAACGGCGATATCGCCATTTCTTAATGACCGCAGTATTTTAGTGACGTCATAGGGGCTGACACACCTCACAGTGCTGAATGCCTCTAAAATGTCCGGCGCACATTACAGCCGGCACATTGGAGATGGGGAGGGGCTTTGGCCCCTGCGCCACCAATGAGAATTACCGTCAATACAAATATAGACTGCGGGTGCCGGCTGTATCGCCTACCCGGCACCTGGTCTCGATGACAGGAAGCGGCGATCCCGCGAACGACTCAATTTACCCCTCAAATGCGGCACCTGAGGGGTTTATTGGCACGTTTTGGTGGGATCCCTGTCATTGAGGCCAAGTGCCGGCTGTGTGATATGGCTGGCACCCGCAGTCTGTATTTGTATTATGGGGTTAATTACATTCATTGGTGGCGCAGTGCGCCCCCCTTTCCCCCCATACCCCAGTATTATAAATTATAATCATTGGTGGCGCATTGCACCTAAGCCCCCCACCCATTATTATAATCATTGGTGGCAGTGGCCGCAGGGTCCCCTCCCCTCTTCATTGGTGGTGCAGTGGCATCTTCTGATCAGAGCCCTAGCAGTGAAATCTCAGGGCTCCGATCGGTTACCATGGCAGCCAGGACGCTACTGAAGCCATCCATGGCTGCCATGGTAATCTCCGTGCTGCCGTGTGCACAAAGCACAGGACAGCAGGGACAATGTGAGATCCTATGCACCCTAATAGAGCTCTATCAGGGTGTATAGGACAAGGGATGAAAAGATCCCAGGTTCTAGCCCCATAAGGGGGCTAATAGTTATTAAATAAAAAGTAAAAAAAAAAAACATAAAAATTAAAAATCGCCCCCTTTCCCAATTTACATAAAAAATATATAAACAATAAAAAAAAAAAAATTGGGTATTGCCACGTCCTAAAAAGTCCAAACTATTAAAGTATTAAAAAAGATCTCTTATGTGGTGAACGCTGTAACAGATTTTTTTTTTAAAAAAAACACGTTTCTCCATTCTTTTTAGTCTCCTTCTCCCCTAAAAAATAGGATTATTCTAATAGGACTATTCTATTATTGGACTAATTCTATTATTGGCCGCACATTCCATAAATTGCAGAATGCACACTTTTTTTTTGGCAGTTCATTTTTCTTTTGCGTGGTACTGAGTATTGCATTACTTTTTTATGGGACCGAAATTGAATCAAAATTTTGGTATTGTGACAACCCTAGTCACAGGGGTATAAGTCCTTTAGGTCACAAAGAAACGGCATCTAGTGGCTATAAACCCCCAGAGCCAGGAGACCGGCACTGGATAACAGTCGCTGCACTCTGGGGTCTGCTGCACAGAGAGGCCGGGGCTGAGAACAGTCACTGTGCTCTGGGGGCTGCGGTAATATGGCTGTAGTGTGTAGGGACTAAGACCCATATGGGAAGTGCCAGTCTATAGTAAATGACCCCCATGGTGTCCTTCCTGACAATGTGCATGTATGATGGGCACACTTTGAACAACCCACTTATCGGGGTTTTTCGCTAGGATGTCCCATTTTCTGTGGTTGCGGTGAAGATGGCGATAAATTTCTTAATATCGTTATCGTGGGAATATTTTTGATATCGCCCAACCCTAGTTCCATCCCACGAGATACATTCATGACTAGGGATGAGCGAACTTCTGTTTTAGAAGTTCGGGTTGAGGTTACTGCAAAATTGCGTTATGGATCCCGTGACCACAGACCATAAGTTAACCACTTCCCATCTGGGCCATTTACCCCCTTCCTGACCGAGCCATTTTTTGCAAATCTGACATATGTCACTTTATGTGGTAATAACTTTGGAACGCTTTTACTTATCCAAGCCATTCAGAGACTGTTTTCTCGTGACACATTTTACTTCATGATAGTCATAAGTTTGAGTCAATATACTTCACTTTTATTTATGAAAAAATCCCCAAATTAGCAAAAGTTTTGAAAAATTAGCAAATTTTCAAAGTTTCTATTTTACTGCTTTTAAAACAAAAAGTGATACCTCATAAAATATATTTTACTTAACATCCCCCATATGTCTACTTTATGTTGGCATCATTTTGTAAATGTCATATTTTTTTTTTTTTTTAGGACGTTACAAGGCTTAGAATTTTAGAAACAATTCTTAAATTTCCAAAACCCACTTTTTAAGGGTCAGTTCAGGTCTGAAGTCACTTTGTGGGGCTTACATAGTGGACATGCCCCATAAATGACCCCATTGTAGAAACGACACCCCTAAAGTTACTCAAAACTGATTTTACAAACTTTGTTAACCCTTTTAGGTGTTCCAAAAGAATTAAAGGAAAATGGAGATTAAATTTCCCCTCACCCATGACAGCACCCATGCGACTAGGACCTCCCATCCAGGACAGGAAACCTGAAGAGATAAAATGGTTCATACCCCCACCACACCTCAGTTCAGGTTTCCTGTCCTCCAGATAGGAGGTACCTGAGGAGCTCTGGCTCCTACCGTTGCTTGGTTCTCACCTCGGGAGGCTGGAAAGGTACGGGTCTGCTACACCGTAAAGGGAGCTACGCCTTCCTCGAGCCTGCTCTTCCTCCCAAACCTCATTAGGGAGCCGCTGTGGCTGTGTTGCAGCGCGGTGCCCGGCCTCCCGCTTCCAAGATGGCGGCGCACGCTTCTCTGGCGTTCTGAAGGCCCCTTCCGGCTCAATGATGTAATTTCCGGGCGCTGGGCCAGAAGAGGTGTGGGCATCCTTATGCTTTGGATTAGGCGATTTTTGCGTTTTATAAATTGGCTGCAGGAGAAGACAGCCAGCCTTGTGTGCACACAGTGCTGTGCAGGATCTGGGTTTTCACCAGCATGTCGGAACCAGGTGATGCAGGATGCGCCAACCCTCGAGGCCCACAAGACTGGTATTGGTCCTGAGGAGTGGGGAAGCTGGACTCTACTACTGGTCAGACTTATCCTCTCCTAAGTAATTTTGGCTGTTCTTTTGCTTTATTGTTATAGGTAGCAAAAACACCAAAGAAATCATCCGGAAAGACTAAACATAAAGAATGTGGAGGATGTAGAGTAGCCTTAGCAGCCTCTTATAGTAAACCTCTATGTCAAGCATGTTTATCCAGAAATATTAAGACCTTGGTACAGTCAGAAGTTAAATCTTCTATTTAATCACTCGGTCAGAGTCGCCCAAGATCTCCAGAAAGCTCTACCTATAATAAGGACTCTGATTCTGATTTTCTGGAGGACGAGGATAGAAAATCTGACCAGGCCTCATCAGATGATTTCTTCTCTTGGGATAAGGATTCAGCGGGGAGGGCTCTTTTTCCATCAGAAGATACCGAGCCTTTACTTAAAGCCGATAAAACCACCATGCAATTAGAGGATGTAAAACAACCTAAATCTATTGCTGACCAGGTTTTTGAGGGTTTTGGCCCTAAAAGGAAAAGAGTTTTCCCTGTTCATAAAAATATGGAAGCCTTTATCAGAAAAGAATGGAAAAATCCATTTATTTATTTATTTCTTTTTCATTCCTAATTCTGTAAAAAGAAATAAAAGTTTGAGGAGTCCGTAGCGGATGTCTGGGACAGGGCCCCCATGGTAGATGCCCCGGTAGCTAAAATAGCCCAAAAATCTGCTCTACCATTTGATGACTTAGGCTGCTCAGGAGATCCGTTAGATAAAAAAAGCAGATGTCTATCTTAGATGTGCTTGGGAGTCTGCTTCAACACGTCTTAGGCCGGCCATTGTGTCTCCAGGTCCTTACGGCTATGGTTAGTTCAGCTGGAGTTGCATATTAAGGACAAAAGACCTAGAGAGGAATTACTATCTTTTCTCTCTACCTTTTCTAAAGCCGCAGACTTCCTGGCGGACGCCTCTACTGATGTGATCCGTTTTTCTACCAAAGCAGCTGCCATGTCTAACGCAGCTAGACGGGCTATCTGGCTTAAATCATGGAAGTGGGATCAGGGTTCTGAGTCTACACTCTTCCATATTAAGGGTTCTAGGTTGTTTGGTTCCTCGCTTGTTGACATCCTAGAGAAGGGCCTTAGATAAGAAGAGGGGTTTCCCGATTCCTCAGAAAACTTGCTTTTTTCTGTAAATCCCAAGCCAGTTTTAAAAGACAAAGGTGTAGGCAGGGTGACAGGAGAGACAGGGAGACATTTCCTAAAAGATCAGGTTTTTTTTGTTCAAGCCCCATGACAATAGACCAAAGGACAAACAACAATGATGCCGACTGGAATTCCTTTCTCATCCACCAGATTTTTTTTGCCCAGACAGCTTGTCCCAAAAATCCGTAAAGAAGAAATGCTTGGAAAAAGGGGTAGCTTGCCCGGTTCCCAAAACAGAGAGGGGGGAAAAGGGTTTTATTCCCCTCTATTCTTGGTGAAGAAACCCAATGGAACATTCAGAGTGATTTTAAATCTAAAACAATTAAACAAATCTGGTCTACAAAACATTTCGTATGGAGACGATAAAATCAACTGTAAATCTCCTCTTCTATGAATGCTGGATGGCAAGCTGGGATCTGGAGGATGCATATTACCATGGGTCAATCCATGCTTCCTCCCAAATGTTTTTAAGAATAGCAGTCTGGGTCCAGGGAGAGTTACTGCATCTCCAATACAGAGGGCTGCCCTTTGGGGTTTCTTAGGCTCTCAGAGTCTTTACCAAAGTAGTAGCAGAAGTAGTGGCTTTTGTAAGACTGTCTGGAATTGCGTTAGTGACCTATCTGGACGATTTTTTTAATTGTCTCTCAATCAAAAGAGAGACTAGAAAAAAGATATAAAATTCCTCTGCTCCACTAATCAATCTAGGATGGAAAATAAATTAGAAAAATTATACCTAATTCCTTCTCAAGTTTGCATTTTTTTAGGAATTCAGCTGGACTCCCGTCTGCAAAGAAGTTTTCTTCCGCTTCCAAGGAAGGAGTCTATCAGGGAGCGAGTTTGGTCAGTCTTTCTTTCTTACCAGTGTACTTTCAGGGAAGCAATGGTGGCACTCGGGCAGATGACATCAGCGATTCTAGCAGTGCCTTATGCACAGATCCACTCCAGAGAGCTTCAAGCAAACATCCTAAAATCATGGGACGGCTCCCCTTATTCCTTGGATCAGAGTTTCCACCTTTTTCTTTAAAGACAAGAATCTCCCTGTTGTGGTGGACAATTCCAGATAATCTATCCGCAGGGGTTCCATGGACATTTGTAATCCCAACTATAATTACCACAGATGCCAGCCCTTGGGATTGGGGGGCCCAATCCCAGAACAAGTGCTGGGAGGGGAGATAGGACTTGAACATGAGGAAAGCATCATCCAATTTCAAGGAGTTAAAGGCAGTAGAGATGGCACTGAAGTTGGTGAAACACAGGCAGATTGTCTTCTATTCCGACAATTCTACAACAGCGGCCTACATAAACAGTCAAGGGGGAACGAGAGTCCCTTCCCTTTTACTCCTATGCCAGAAGATCTTTTATATAGCAGTTAAGAGGAGAGAAGGCTTTTTCTGTCAGCAGTGCATCTGAAGGGGAAGGAGAACGTCATTGCAGACTTTCTAAGTCGAGTCTCCTTAAAACAAGGAAAATGGTGTCTAAACAAAGACATTTTTTTGCAAATATTCCAGAGGTACGGTCTTCCCACAGTGGACCTTTTTGCCTCAAGAGCCAACAGAAAATTAGAGAGGTTCTTCTCCCTCAAACGTTTGGACGGCCCGTTAGCAATAGGCGGGTTAGCACAGGAATGGAGCCAGGAGTTATGGTATGCCTTCCCTCCATGTTGCCTTATTCCCACGGTATTGAATAAAATAGAAAGAGGTTATCCTGATAGCTCGAATGTGGTCAAAGAGGTTCTGGTACTCCAGTCTGTTAAAATTAGCAGTAGAGCCTCAGTTGGCCCCTTCCGTTGAAAGAGGATGTCCTGTACCAGGGTCCGCTAGTTCATCCCAGCCCAGAAATTTGGATTTTGAAAGGGAACTTTGGTCTAGAAGGGGATTATCCGCCTAAGTAATCTCCACTATGCTGAAGAGTAGGAAGGTGGTTACCTCAAGAAAAGCCTTCTTAGGACATAGCCCAGACCTCTTTAAGTCTCCTGAAATACCAAATATCCTAGAGTTTTTGCAAGCAGGGCTAGATAGGAATCTTAAAGCATCTACATTTAAAGTCCTTTAAGTTATTTCTTTGATTCCAGATCATCCATGGATTAAAAGATTCTTGTCTGCAGCATCAAGAATGTACCCTTCTTTAAGACCCTTGTCTCCCCCCTGGGATTTGAATACTGTCCTTTCGGCCCTATTGCAAAAGCCGTTTGAACCATTAAGTGAGATTTCTATTAAAATGCTTACTTTCAAAATGGCCTTTCTTTTAGCTATAACATTTGCTGATGGGTTTCAGAAATACAGGCTTTCTCTCCCTTTCCTCCCTATACTACCATTTTAGAGGTCAAGGTGATTATTAGACTGCTTCCATCATTTCAGCCTAAGGTGGTCTTCCCTCCCTCCTGTCCAAATCCAACTAATATGTTGGAAGAAAGATTCATTTGCCTGGATGTCAGAGGGTGTTTAGTATTTTACCTAGACTCCACTTCATCTTGGAGAATAGATGAGAATCTCCTTATTCAGTTTTTGGGTAAAGCTAGAGGGTGCAAAGTCTCTGCTAGTGTTATTGCTAGATGGGCAAAGAATTCTATTTCCCTGGCTTATTCATCCCTTAACCTGACTCCTCCTTCGGGGTTCGGGCTCATTCCACCAGATCTGTGGCAACCTCTTGGGCGGAGAGAGCGGCTGCTACTTGGAGCTCTCCCCATACCTTTTTTAGACATCACAGACTGCATCTTGACTCAGGTGCAGCCTTTGGAAAAATAGTGCTACAAGCTGTACCCCCCCCCCCCTCCCAATTTCTTTACCTTATAGTTTATTCGTGCATGGGTGCCATCATGGGTGAGGGGAAAACAATAATTACTCTTACCGGTAATTGTTTTTCTTGAAATCCATGATGGTGCCCCAACAATTTCCCTCCCTACAAAAAAAAGGAGATATATATATATATATATATATATATATATATATATATATATAGCTGGTAAAGTTACTTTCCTAGAAGATATTAGAAGAGATATAATTTACCAGATGGTTTCTCTTCTTTACCACTTTGTTGGTTTATGTTTTCAACCTTTTTGTTCTTGGTGGTTGGCACGCCTCCGGAGGTCTGTTTTTTAGAATCACTGAGGTGTGGTGGGGAACCATTTTATCTCTTTAGGTTTCCTGTCCTGGATGGGAGTTCTTGGTCGTCATGGGTTTCAAGAAAAACAATTACCGGTAATAGTAATTATTGTTTTCTAAATTTCACTTTTTGGCAGATTTTCCTTTTTAATCAATTTTTTTTCTTTAACACTTCGAGGGTTCACAGCCAAACAAAACGTAATATTTATTACCCTGGTTCTGCGGTTTACATGAACACCCCACATGTGGTCGTAAACTGATGTAAGGGCACAGAAGAAAAGGAGCACCATATGGTTTTTGGAAGGCAGATTTTGCTGAACTGGTTTTTAGATGCCATGTCCCATTTGAAGCCCCCCTGATGCACCCTTACAGTAGAAACTCCCCTAAAAAGTGACCCCATTTTGGAAACTAGGGGTTAGGAGACAGTTTTATTGGTACTATTTTGGGGTACATATGATTTTTAATTGCTCTATATAATATAATTTTTTGAGAGGTGGGTAACCCAAAAATTGCACTGTTTTAATTTTTTACAACATTCACCTGACAGGGTAGATCACTTGCTATTTTTATAGAGCAGATTGTTACGGTCGCAATGATATTAAATATGTCTACTTTGTTTGTTTTTGTCTAATTTTTACATAATAAAGAATTTTTGAAAAGCAAAATTGTTTTTGTGTCTCCATTTTCTGAACGCCATATTTTTTTTATTTTTCTGCCGATTGCCTTGTGCAGGGGCTTGTTTTATGAAGGAAGAGTTGATGTTTTTATTGGTACCATTTTTGGGTACATATGATATTTTGATCATTCATTATAACACTTTATGGAGCAAGGTGACCAAAAAATAGTTTGTTTTAGCACAGTATTTATTTTTACAGCGTTCACATGATGGGTTAGGTCACGTGACATTTTTATAGAGCAGATCGATACGAACGTGGCCATATCTAATATGTATACTTTTTTCTCATTTAATTAAAGGGAATCTGTCACTAGCAATTTGCCCCAATTTTTTTTTTATGAATCCATGTTTAATAGAGTACCTTTTTTCCATCTGTCTTGTTCTTTTTATTGTGAGTCTTGTCATTTCTTCAAAAAATCAATTCTTCTGATATGCAAATGACGCTGTAAGTAGCCCAGAGGGGCGTTATTCTTTCTCCACGGTCCCCAGGAACGCCCCTCTGAAGTGCCGTGCCCGGCTAAATTTGAAAACTAATAACGCCTCCAAGTTCATCTAAATCGCCTCCCAGAGGCGTGGCTAAGTGCTGGAAAAAAGGTACTCTATTAAACATGGATTCATGAAAAAAAAATTGGGTAAATTGCTAGTGACAGATTCCCTTTAAGTTTTACACAATAATAGCAATTTTTAAACCAAAAAAATGATGTTTTAGTGTCTCCAAAGTCTGAGAGCGATAGCTTTAAAATTTTTTGGCCGATTGTCTTAGTTAGGATCTAATTTTTTGCGAGATGAGGTGACAGTTTGATTGCTACTATTTTGGGTGGCAAACGCCATTTTGATCACTTGGTGTTGCACTTTGTGATGTTAAAAAATTGCTTTTTTGGCACTGTTTTTATTTTTTTGCAGTGTTCTCCTGAGGGGTTAGGTCATGTGATATTTTTATAGAGCAGGTTGTTACTGACGCGAAAATACCTAATATATCTACTTCTTATTTAGTTCACTTTAACACAATAATGCCTGTTTTGAAGCAAAAAAATCATATTTTAGTGTCTCAATTGTCTGAAAGTCATATTATTTTTTATTTATTTTTTTGACCGATTGTCTTAGGTAGGGTCTTATTTTTGCGGGATGAGGTGACTGATTGGTACTATGTTGCGGGGCATACACCTTTCTAATCGCTTCGTATTGCAATTTTTGTGATGTAAGATGACAAAAAATAGCTTTTTTGGCACTGTGTTTTTATTTTTTTTACAGTGTTCATCTGAAGGGTTAGGTCATGTGATGTTTTTATAGACCAGATTGTTACGGACGCGGCAATACCTAATATATCAACTTTTTTATTTAGTTCACTTTAACACAATAATAGCAGTTTTGAAGCAAAACAATGATGTTTTAATGTCTCCATGTTCTGAGAGCTATAGTTTTTATTTTTTAAGCAATTTTCTGTAGGGGCTCATTTTGTGCGGGATTAGATGACTGTGTTATTGGTATCATTTTGTGGGACATATGCCTTTTTGATCACTTGGTGTTTTGATCACTTTTTGTGATGTAAGGTGACCAAAATTGCTTTTTTTTTTTACACAGTTTTTATTTTTTATGGTGTTTATCGGACAGGGTGGATCATCTGATATATTTATAGAGCCGGCCGTCACGGACGCGGCAATACCAAATATTTCTATTTTATTTTAAAAAATTATATTTAAAAATTTGTTTTTTAATTACTTAATTGCAGATTTTTTTTAATGTATTTTTTTTACATGTGAAACTTTTTTTTTTTTTTTTTTTTTTTTTTATTAGACACATTTTATATTTTATTTTTTTACTCTTTGCGTCCCCCATAAGGTCATACAAGACCTCTGGGGGACATTTAACATCACTTTTTTATTTATTTTTTCCACTATTGATTTCTCCTGTAACTGGGGCTGACATAGTAGCCCCAGTTACAGGGGAAATACAGCCCCTAGAGAGGTTGTACAGCCACAGTGCAGGGCTGATCGAGGTCTGTGAAAGACCCGACAGCTTCTGTACTCTACCGGCCCCAGTGGTCACATGACCACCGGGCCCGGACAGGAAGCGCATAACGCTTCCTGATTTGTATACACAGCGCTCGCTGAGCGCTATGTATGCAGCGATCTAGAAGGCACGGACACCTGGGAACTGTCCCTGCCTTCTCCCTGGGGTTCCCTGCTCACTGGCAGCGGGCCCCTGACACAGCAGATGCACCATTAGCGTGTAGCTGCGATCTCTGAATGGAGGTTTTAGAACGTCCATTCAGAGATAAACAACCACTAGCCGAACGTTTATAGTCAACGAGCAGATCTGAAGTGGTTAAGCTGAATTATCCCTATTTATGACATATCCATAGAATAAAGCACTCACTGGGCTGCTTCCATAGAGAAGAATAAGGACTCGCTCACATATTCAGAATTTGCTGAGGATTTATGGCCTATCCACACAGCCATATTTTTGGTCCGTATACACAGTTCACTGCATACAGGCTGCATACTAACCCATAGAGCCAAGTGTTAGTATTTACTCCGCCGTTTTGTCCTGTTCTTGGCCCTGCGTCATGGAACACGGACCTGGAGACAATTCCCCCCTGCAATCATTAAGCTTGTTTCCTACACGGGCATAGGACCTTACTGCAGTACTTAATAAAATTGTCTGTTTGTTGCAGCTACAGCATGGATGGTTTTTAAGGCTGATATGTGAATAACCAGTTGGATGTGGACTCCGCACCAAAATCCTCATCAAAGTTAACATCCATAGGGTATTTTATATCCAGTATTTACATGGCCTTGTAAAAATCAGGTGCAGAAAAAGATCATCCACAATGAGAGTGACCATGTTCATCCTTTTTGTGGATGCTGCATGGAAAAGCAGCTTATTAGCCTCTTTGTGGCTAATCTCCATGCGGCTCCTCGGCACATCCATAGCAGAAATCAGAATATCAGTCTCAGGTTTTTGCCAAGATACTCTTGTAAAATACACATTGGGAAGACTCGCGAACAACCCCATAACAGTTTGGGTTCCGACTTCAGTATAGGGAATTGGGAACATTTTAATTTGTTTACTTACTTTACTTTTTTGCTTATTACTGCAGGTCAAGGATTTTACAAACTGAAGAAGAACTCATGAAATTGGCAAAGCAATTAGATAGTAATCTGGTGAAGCAAAAAGATCAGAATGAGGAGCAGCTGGCGAATTCTGAGTATGAAATGTTCAGTGAACGCAATGCTATGGACAACAAAGAAGACTCGTTCATGGAAGACCTCCCCGAAGAAGATGATATGAATCTGGTTCTGAAATCTGTTAGTCAGAGATCTGCACCTCAGGGGAGTAGTCAAAGGTCTGTGGACCAGGATGTTGAAGCTGCCCTTAATGATCTGTTTGATTCATCGACGCAGAAGTACAGCGGACGTTTAAGCCAAGGTTTTTCAGATGTTTCCATTAGCAGTGTGAACAAAGCTCCAGTAAATGTGAGAAGCAATGTCCATGAAGATATTGGGCACAGTAAAAAAGAACAATGTTCTGAAAAACTTAAAAAGTCAGAGCAGTCTAGTTCAGCTTCAAAAATCTCCACAAACAAATTACAGAGTGTAAAAACATGTCACAAGCAAAATAACGGTAAGGAGAAGGAAACCGTCCAGTCAGTATCAAGCAGCCAAGATGATTTTGAGGATGACTGGGGCCATGATCTCCTTGATGATGACTCTTTTATCATGCAGGTTACTCAGAATCCCGAACTTATTGCTACCCCTAAAAATAGTATGCCTTCCAGTAAACTGGGTCAGACCAGCACCCACCTTGCAGGAGGGGAGGATAAGTCCACTGCTATTTCTTCTTCTTTCAGTAAGACTAGTAATTACAAGTTTGTGCCAAGGAAGGGAAGTGTTGGATGTGAGACAAAACCCAGTAACCTGCGTAGCAAAGAAGTGACTAGTGTTAATTCATTTCAAGGCAGTTCAAGAGACACAAATAATGTAAAATCCTTTTCTAGTACTCAAACTCGCGTGCCTTCGAAACCTCAGACAAATGCAGCAGGACAAGTGATAAGCAATAATGTTCATAGCTTGGCACTGGCAACAAATAGCACTTTGATTAAATCCTCCCAGAAACCATGTGCCCCGACAGTGCCACAGACTCGGACGATGACTGCTAACAAAGACTCTGTCCCACATGACGAATGGGATGATCTCCAGTTCTCCGAGGAAGTTCTCGATAAGTTTTGTGAGTCTGATAGTCTGTGGGAAGAGAAGGAAGATGATGATGATCTACTGTATCAAGTTTGCGATGACGTTGAAAGATTAACTCAAGCTTATGAAACCACTGGAGAAAACCCTAAGAAGGAAACTCCTCTGTTAACAAGTACAACTTGCCAAATCCCTGCTAAACAGGGAACCAATGCCAGTCACCAAAACAGAAATGTAAGCCATGTTACGGCAAGCTCCTCGTTCGGTATAAATAAGTTGAACAACAGAGGGGTCTCGCCTGCCTCTTTCAGTGGAAATTGCTCAAATGCTTTTAAAATCAGTTCTTTACAAAAGTCTAACCAGACTTTTAGCAGATCCTGTTCCGTGCCTTCAGGAGGGGAGCGTAAAAGCTTGGTTGTTACTAGCCCTCAATCACAGAACCCAGAAAAGTCTCTGGCTACTACATGCAGTGTAACAAACCCATCAGCTCCTTCTAAGTATTCATTTACAAAGATAAAGCCAACCCAGGTGACATCTGTTCACACAGCACACTCGGTTGCTGGAAGCTGGAGCAGTTATAATGGTCTTCATTCTCAAACTTTTGGTGGTAGTAGGAATAACAGGGACACACTTGTGCGATCTAACTCTGACAGTATAAGCAATTCTCAGCAATCAACATTAAAAAGGCACCTTTCAGAGTCCACCCTACAGTCTTCTAAAGGTAAGGGGATGGCAAAGGGGTCCAAGAAGGACCATATGTTATATATTATGTATGTGTATTTGAAAAGTGTATGCTATGCTACCTGTGGTTGCTAATCAGACATGTGATTACATATTTTACTCCCATTTGCCAGTAATAGAGTGCTTAAGTGTTTTCACTTAGCCTCTTTCTTGCATAACCTGACTACCTAACCCTAATCCAAACTAGGATCCAAAACGTTGATCATAGCTATGTGATGGGGGCTACAGTTGTACTCTTAATACAATTCTGTGTTCCCAGCCCAGAGCTATAATGCTAAGGACATCCTAAAATTCTCCAAATAGTGGTACCATACTCGCAGGAACTGTCCCTATGTTATGACCAAACAATGGTGGCATGTTGCAGTCACACACACGTGGATTTACAAGTTAGGCCAAGGTGTAGTGCCAGCGTAGTATCACCAATGTTGCTCAAATGATTATGCTCAATTTACAAGAAGAGTCCAAGGCACCACCAAGTTAACTATACCCTATATTTGGAGCGCATAAGCCAAAAACAACAGTGTTTTGGCAATCGGGACTTTCCCAAGTAGTATATCACACCATAGTGCCCAACGTGCAGAATTTATTATAATATTCCAGCCTCAAAGCAGTGTCCATTACATAGTCCTAATTACGTAGCTGTTCCCAAAATACTCAGGATAGGTCTTCAATATCTGATCACTAGTTGTCTGACTTCAATCACCCTCTTCCTAATCAGCTACTTGAAGGGCATCTTTCAGCAGATTAGTCCCTATGACACTGGCTGACCTGTTGCATGTGCACTTGGCAGCTGAAGGCATCTGTGTTGGTCCCATGTTCATATGTGCCCGCATTGCTGAGAAAACTGATGTCTTAATATATGCAAATGAGCCTCTAAGAGCAACGGGGGCGTTACCGTTACACCTAGAGGCTTTGCTCTCTCTGCAACTGCTGCATTCCCAGCACTTTGATTGACAGGGCCAGGCAGGGAAATCATTATCACACCTGTCCCTGTCAATAAAAGTGGAGAGGACGTGGCAGTTCCAAGAGAGCTGAGCCTATAGGTGTAACAGTAATGCCCGGTTGCGCCTAGAGGCTTATTTGCATATCCACACTATTTGGAATGCCAACACTAAACTTTGATATAAAGGCTTTCCCATTCCTACATAGAAAAAAAATTCTTATATAAAGAAGTACCAATAGATTAGAATAAGAGGGTGGCATAAAAATAGGGGGGGGGGGGGGGGGACATTTTAATGAAGAAATTTGAAAATGTTTTACTAAGCTAAAGGAGCTTTTTGTTTTATTTCAGTGTTTGTATCTGAAGACCACAATAAGAAATGTTCTATGGAGGAGATTGAGAGGAAGAAACAAGAAGCTTTGGCCCGGAGGAAAATGAAAGCGCGAGCAAGTTCCGGTGACATTGCACCAACCTAGTCTTTCTATATTGTTGTATTGGATACCTTGTTTAGAGCCATCTTATAATTTCTCTGTGAGAAATTACACGTGGAAATCACAGCAAACACTATTTTATTATAGTTCATTCTAAAACGTTTACAGTGTTAAACTATTTATTTGTATTTTTTGTATAATAAAGTGTCCTGCCATGTTCAGGAATGAACAAGTTTGATTTGTAATCATCATGTTCTCAGAAAACACCCCTGGAGGCCATTTTCTAGCCTTTTGTTAGATGTATTAACACTTAATAAATGAGTTTTCGAACTTTTGGTTTGCTAAATAAAGGCATTAATAATTTACGGACCTGACTTGGCAGTTGTTGTTAGTAGCCGTGGAAGAGACAGATTCCTGTGAATCCTGCTCAATCAGCTTTTATGGGCAGGAGAACCACAGGCAAGTCCTCATTACGTGCCAGTCATTGGGTCGACCATGTAATGCACCAACATGGCAGGTGCTGCAGAAGCAAATTTACTCAGCTCTCTGCTCTGGCTTTAAAGGGGCACTCTGGTTGTTTAAAGTTAACCCCTAGCCTTAGGATAGGGGGATAACTATTAGATCGGTGGGGGTCCTACTGTGGAGATCCCCACCGATCACGAGAATGGGGGTCCCGTATCCCCTGCAGCCCCCTAAAATGAACGAAGTAGCTGCTCTATTCATTTCTATAGGAAACGCAGAGAGAGACTGCACCAAACAGATATAACACTGACTATGCTGGCAAGACATAAATGCAGGTATTAAAAGCTGAGACTTTTGCCAATATATTCCAGTCATGGAGATATCGGAGCCCATCATGCACCACGTCACGGCTCTCAGCATGGCAAGGGGTCCTAACCGCTGCTCTAACTATGGTGTGAACACGGTCTGGAGGTGCTATAATTCAGCAAAAAAATGTTTGGGCAAAAAAAAAAAATGGTTTGGGTAAAAGTTATAGCGTTTACACACTATGGTACAAAAATGTGAATTTCCGCTTTTTGAAGCAGCTCTGACTTTCTGAGCACCTGTCATGATTCCTGAGGTTCTACAATGCCCAAACAGTAGAAAAACCCCACAAATGACCCCATTTCGGAAAGTAGACACCCTAAGGTATTCGCTGATGGGCATAGGGAGTTTATAGAACTTTTTATTTTTTGTCAAAAGTTAGCGGAAAATGATGATGATTTTTTATTTATTTTTTCTTACAAAGTCTCATATTCCACTAACTTGCGACAAAAAAAAATAAAAATTCTAGGAACTCACCATGCCCCTCACAGAATACCTTGGGGTGTCTTCTTTCCAAAATGGGGTCACTTGTGGCGTAGTTATACTGCCCTGGCAATTTAGGGGCCCAAATGTGTGAGAAGTACTTTGCAATCAAAATGTAAAAAATGACCGGTGAAATCCGAAAGGTGCACTTTGGAATATGGGCCCCTTTGCCCACCTTGGCAGCAAAAAAGTGTGACACATCTGGTATCGCCGTACTCAGGGGAAGTTGGGGAATGTGTTTTGGGGTGTCATTTTACATATACCCATGCTGGGTGAGAGAAATATCTTGGCAAAAGACAACTTTTCCCATTTTTCTCGCCCAGTTTCCTTGGGGGACACAGAAGACCTTGGGTATAGCTCATCTCCATAGGAGGCGTGACACTAAGTGAAAACTGTTAAGCCCCTCCTCCACAGCTATACCCTCAGCCTGGAGAGAGAGACTGCCAGTTTTTAGCTTAGTGTCCAAGGAGGCAAGACACTCCCTGCTCTGCAGGGCTGTTTTCTCCTTGTTTAAATTTTAGATTTTTACTTTTTTCTTTCTTTTTTGTTCCAGATCATCAGGGACAACAGAGACGCACTAGACCTCTCTGTTTCTCCCGGGGTTGAGCTGCGCCAGTGCCGGTCACCGCACTGCTGCCTCCCCCACAGAAGGCAAGGTGGACCAGGGCAGTCCAGCTCCCCTGCATCCCGCCAGCGCAAGGGTCGCCCGCACGCCAAGCCCCTCTTCCAGCGTCCTGCCACTACGGTGCCAGTAGCTGAAGGGGCGACCCTGCTGGAATGGACCGAGGGTGAAGACGGCTGTGGTAAGAGAGTGGCTTCTCCAGCCCTACGTCCCCCACCCAATGGTCTCCTGCGTGCCTGACCCCCATACTGGGCCTCTGGACCCTTCCCCTGCTGGACATAGGCTGGCCCCTGGGGTGCCGCTGTGCGGCAATCTGCTCCCCTTTTCTCCTGGCCTCATAGGACATGCTGCTAGTGAGGGGACTATATCCTGACCTCTCCGTCTCTGGGTCCCCCCCTGGCATCTGCGCTTCCCCCCATCTCGCCTAATCACATTGGGCTTACCGGAGGGGCAGGACGCTGCAGTGGAGTAAGGAGGACCCCTTACTCTTCCGGCCGGCGGGGTGGGCTCCCGCGGCCAGCGAGCCGCTATTCCGGCCCTCCTGTCTCTTCTGGCGGCGGGGTGGGCTCCCGCGGCCGGCAAAACCGCATTCCGGCCCCTGTCTTTTCCGGCCGGCTGGGTGGGCTCCCGCGGCCGGCAGGACCGCCACTCCGGGCCCCTGTATCTTCCGGCCGGCGGGGTGGGCTCCCGCGGCCAGCGAGCCGCCATTCCGGCCCTCCTGTCTCTTCTGGTGGCGGGGTGGGCTCCCGCGACCGGCAATACCGCATTCCGGCCCCTGTCTTTTCCGACCGGCCGGGTGGGCTCCGCGGCCGGCAAAACCGCCACTCCGGGCCCCTGTCTCTTTCGGCCGGCGGGGTGGGCTCCCGCGGCCGGCATTGGGCTTGACTTGCCCCAGCAGGTGCCGGTCGGCGGGGCTCCGCTAATTGGTCCAAATAGCTGTGGAGGGCGGCCTGCTGGGCCGCAATCCCGACCGGCCCGCGGGGTGGGCTCCCGCGGCCGGTTTGAACCGCCATTCCGCCTCAGGTCCCGGCGGTATGACGGGCCGGACTCCGCAAATTTAGCCCCCGGCTTCGCGGCCTACTAGGCCGCACTTTTCCGGTCTCTGGTGGAGGGGGCGGGAACTTCTCCAGGCGCGATTTTTTTCCCGCCTGGAGGTTCCTCCGCCCTCAGGGGATCGCACGCCGCCCTCCAGGCCGGATCCCTGTTAACCCTTTGGGTGCAGGCCGGCTCCCACAAATGGGTCTGTATAGTTGGCCCCCCTTTTTTTCTCCTGGTCTCTCAGGGCCCCTATATAGTGGCTCCCCTTTAGCCTCAGAAGCTGGGTTTAAATGAAATAAAAAAAAAAAATTTTTTTTTTATAATGATGAAATAATTAATAATAGATCATGATTTCTATTGGGCTGCGCAGGACGCTGCAGCCTCATCAGTAATGCTGCATGTCTGCATGACCTCTTTCCACAGGCGGCATGGTGTTGCGCTCCCAGCCTGCGTCGCTGCTAGGGCATTTCCCCTTTTAGGCGGTTTTTTCTTGCCTCTTCCAGGATACGGCGCTGGCCAAGTGCATTCGGACCTTCTGTAGGCAGCATTCATCGTCTCTCCAGTTATGGTGCCTGCCATGTGCATTCCCCCCCCTCCTAGGCGGGCTACTGCACTCTCCCTGGCTGGCCATGTGCATGACCCCCTTCTTAGGCGGAATACTGCACCTTCACCGGATACGGTGCTGGCCATGTGCACGACCCCCTTCCATAAGCGGAACGCTGCACTCTCTGGATTTGCTGCCGGCCATGTGCGGGACCCCCTTCCTGGGCGGAACGCAGCACTCACTGCATTCGCTGCCGGCCATGTGCGTGACCCCCTTCCTGGGCGGAACGCAGCACTCTCAATGGATCTGTTGCCGATCATGTGCATGACCCCCTTTTTTAGGCGGAATACTGCACTCTCACCGGATACGGTACTGGCTATGTGCACGTCCCCCTTCCATTGGCGGAATGCTGCACTCTCGCTGATGTGCTATGTTGTACTTATGTACTATGTTATTGTGCTGCACTCTCACTGGTTTCGCTGCCGGACATTTCTTAGGCGGTATGCTGCACCCTTGTTGGATTCCCTGCCGGCCTTAGGTATGCCTCCTTCCCTCAGGCAGCATACATACATCCCTCTGTCGTTGGTTGTTTCCTCGCAGGTACGTTGCTGGCCACGTGCATGTACCCCATACATGGCAGGGTGCTTGCACTCTCGCTGGATCCGCTGTCGGCCATATGCGTGGCCCCTCTTCCGTAGGCGGTGTACGCACTCTTGCTGGATTCTCTGCCAGCCCGGGGCATGCCTTCCTTCCTCAGGCGACATGCACACATCCTTAGTGACTGTGTTTGTCTCTTGCCGGTACATTGCGGGCCATGTGTATGACTCCCATGCATGGCGGTGTGCTCGCACTCTCCCTGGATGAGATGCTGGCCATGTGCTTTACCCTCCCTTTTTCTGGGCGTTGTGCTACACTCTCACCGGATACATTGCTGGCCATGAGAATGGCCCTCTAACATGGGTGGAACGCTTGCACTTCCATTGGTTACGGTGCTGGCCTTGTGCGTGACCTCCTCTCACTTCAAGGGCAGAATTTGGCACGCTCATGAGATTCACGGCTGTCCTTATATGGCTGTGCTGGACTTGTACATGTCCCCCTTCGTTGGCAGAGTAGTTGCACTCTCGCTGAGTTCAGTGTTGGGTGTTTTATTGCACACTCATTTAATGCTAGGATATCCCTGTGCATGTTCCCCTTTCGCTAGGTGGAGCTCCTGCGTTCCTGCTGGTTTATAGGGTAATGTCCTGCTTCTCTGAAGTAGGTACGGCCTTAGGCATCACTCCCTTTTGGGACGGGTCTTTGCACTCTTGCCGACTGCTGTTGGCCAGGTACAATTTCCCCCCTTTCAGGGTGGACTGATTGCGTTCCTTCGCATGCTATGCTAGGTTTGTGCATAACTCCCTTTCAGGTTGCACTTTGCAATTCCGTACATGCTGTGGCACTCTGGGACGAGCCCCCCCTTTTTTCTAGGTGGGTTGGCCTTCTCGCTGCTTACGGGGCTGCTCGTACGTATGCCTCACCTGCTTCCTGCGGCATACCTTTGTTTCTTGGGAGACGATGCTTGCCGCCAGCCTTGCACTCGTCCCTAGGGAGTTCATTCTGTCCTCCTGACCGGACAGGCTCTTTTGCTCTCTGCTGCACCGAGCTGCCAGGGAGTGTTCGTGGGTCCTAGATGCATGCCCATGTGTCCTTCTGCGGCATTACTTCCCTGCGCTAGTGGTCACATGGTCGAGAGTGCTGTTGTCTGCAGCGCCTCTCGAATTCTTCGTTGGCTCTGGCAGGACTGCGGTTCCCTTGCCTGCTGCAATTTCCTCCTCTTCGGATGCAGTGTGGTATGAGTCCGTCCTCTTGGCGCCTCTACGCTTCTGTCTGATCTGCTACCGGGTTCGGGCTGCTCTTCTCGGGAAGGTCACCCGACTTCTCTTGGGTGCTGGATTACCCAGGTCCGGGGACCTCCGCCTTGGGTTCTTCAAGGTATTCGCCTTCTGCGAGACGGTGGACCGGGCGTCTCACAGTGTAGCGGGTTCTGCTTTTGAGTCTATGGCTTCCCTGTTGCCCACTCCTCCTCCTTTCGGTTGGAGGGTGTTTTGTCGGCCTCTGTCTCGACGGCCTTATCTCGCCGGCTTTGTTCGGCTCCCGCTCTATACGAATCACTCCGATGTGGCTTCTCGCCAGCCTTCGGAGGCTGTATTTTCACTGTCCTCCCCTCTGGGTAGAGCATGATTGTTCATGTGGATGGTTCCGGTGTTCCTTTTGGCCTCGTACCGTCTCCCTTGTTCACGCTGGCTGTATTAGCTGTGTGCCTATTTACCGAGTCTACCGCGTTCTGTCCCCCCACTGAGTGCAGATTGCGTGGCCCGTTCTAAGACGCTGGTCCTGATGTAGACTTGCTTTTCTCGATAACTTGGGGGGACTACCTCGGTCCAGATTGTCCTTTGATCTCCCTCACCGGGACTGTACAAAGTGGTTGCATCAGCATGGACTTTAGCCTGCCTTCCCCTGGCGTCTGGCGGATCCTTTGGGTTCTTTCCCTCTGTCCTCTGCTCCTCCGCTCGGGTGGATACGGGACAACATTGTTCGAGGGCCGACGGGGCTAGTTTTGTCGACCCTTCTGCCCGTGTTACTGGTCTGCGCCTGATCACATTGGGTTTTTCGCCTGCTTGCCAGGCGACTGTCCACTCCTGGCTGTGTTTCGTCCAGGATCTGTCGTAAGACTTAGGTTTTTTTTGTCTGGGGTTCTGTGGGAAGCTGTGCATTCCCCACTCTGAAGTTCTTTCCCCAAGGTTCTGTCTTTTCCTTGAGGTGTCAAGTGTCGGCGCTGTTCTTCCTCTTCCAGCGTTCCCGGCCCTCTGGCCTGCCAAGACCTTCTTCCTCGGAGTGGCTCTTTGGTTCCTCTGTACTGTCCTTCGGTACCGCCCTGGGGACTGTATTCTGAGCTCTCGGCGCTCCAATCTTGTCCTTGGAGCCGTTACAGGAGTTCTCTCTATCCCTTCTGTCCTGTACGGTTGTGTTCCGTATCAGTCGTGTCTCTGACGGGTGCCGGAATGGCCCCTTTTTTTGTTACGAGCTTTCTGTCTTTTCCAGGACAGGGCTGTTCTGCATCCCGTTTCTTCCTTCCTTCTGAAGGTGGTGTTTGCCTTTCGCTTCA
This sequence comes from Bufo gargarizans, assembly GCF_014858855.1. Classification (NCBI taxonomy): domain Eukaryota; kingdom Metazoa; phylum Chordata; class Amphibia; order Anura; family Bufonidae; genus Bufo; species Bufo gargarizans. The sequence goes on along the minus strand of NC_058083.1, from coordinate 473,121,513 downwards.
ACACCTCACCTATTTGGACGTTGTTTGGGCCTTGCCGTTTTTACTTGGAGATCTCCGACTCTTGCAGACGTTCGGCCTCTTGGGTTTCCAGGAGGTCTGTGCATAGGGTTGACAGACTCCAGGGTGGTTTTCCTCCGCTTGATCAGATTGGCTATTGCTGAGGTTACCGCACCTAGGGCAGGATTCTGTCTTTGGTGTCACCGTTCCTTTCACCAGAGCGGTCGGTGCCTCCTGGGCTGGAGGCATTGGGCTTCGGCTGGGCATTTGGGCACAGGCGGCCACAGGTCTGCCTTGCACGCCTTACTGAGTTTCTACAGGGTGCATACTCTGACTTTGGCGGATGCTGCCTTACCCCGCCTGGGTTTACAGGCGGCGGTTCATTGATGCCTTTCGGGTGCTTCACCTTGGTGCTGTGGTCCCTCCCCCTTTTGGACTGCTTTTGAACGTCCCAAGGTCTTCTGTGTCCCCCAAGGAAACTGGGCGAGAAAACGAGATTTTTGTATAACTTACCAGTAAAATCTCTTTCTCGCTCTTTCCTTGGGGGACACAGCACCCACCCATTCATTGTTTTTTCTCTGTGCGTTTTCCGAGTTTTTGTTACCCGTTGGGTAGTTGGCTTTTTGGTTCCTTGTTGGTCTTTGCCTTTTCTCACTGCTTGGACACGCAACTGGCAGTCTCTCTCTCCAGGCTGAGGGTATAGCTGTGGAGGAGGGGCTTAACAGTTTTCACTTAGTGTCACGCCTCCTATGGAGATGAGCTATACCCAAGGTCTTCTGTGTCCCCCAAGGAAAGAGCGAGAAAGAGATTTTACTGGTAAGTTATACAAAAATCTCGTTTTTTATACAAAGTTGGCATTTGACCAAGATATTTTTCTCACCCAGCATGGGTATATGTAAAATGACACCCCAAAACACATTCCCCAACTTTTCCTGAGTACGGCGATACCAGATGTGTGACACTTTTTTGCAGCCTAGATGCGCAAAGGTGCCCAAATTCCTTTTAGGAGGGCATTTTTAGACATTTGGATCCCAGACTTCTTCTCACGCTTTCGGGCCCCTAAAAAGCCAGGGCAGTATAAATACCCCACATGTGACCCCACTTTGGAAAGAAGACACCCCAAGGTATCCAATGAGGGGCCTGGCAAGTTCATAGAAATTTTTTTTTTCGCATAAGTTAGCGGAAATTGATTTTTATATTTTTTTTTTTTCTCACAGTCTCACTTTCCGCTAACTTAGGACAAAAATTTAAATCTTTCATGGACTCAATATGCCCCTCAGCGAATACCTTGGGGTGTCTTCTTTCTGAAATGGGGTCAGTTGTGGGGTGTTTGTACTGCCCTGGCATTTGAGGGTCTCCGCAATCATTACATGTATGGCCAGCATTAGGAGTTTCTGCTATTCTCCTTATATTGAGCATACAGGTAATGAGATTTTTTTTTCCGTTCAGCCTCTGGGCTGAATGAAAAAAATGAACGGCACAGATTTCTTCATTCGCATCGATCAATGTGGATGAAAAAATCTCTGCCAAAAAAAAAAATGGAGGGGAAAGGCGTCTGCCAGGACATAGGAGCTCCGCCCTACATCCATACCCACTTAGCTTGTATGCCCTGGCAAACCAGATTTCTCCATTCGCATCAATCGATGTGGATGAATAAATCATTGCCGAGATTTTTTATTTTTTTATATATACAAAGTGTTTGCCAAAGCATAGGAACGCCGCCTCCTCCTCAGCTCGTATGCATCGGCAAACGTATCTGTTACTGCAGAGTAGAAATCTCGTCTTGCAGCGCCGCATACACCGACTTGCGTGTAATCTGACAGCAGCGCAATGCTTCTGTCAGAATGCACATCAGTGCTGCAGCTAATCGATCGGTTGGTCCACCTAGAAGGTAAAAAAAAAAAGAAAAAACCAGGCCGCAACGCAATAATTTTATTAACTTTGGAACAGAATATATAAACTTTAACTTTTTTAACTGAACATTAACCTTTTTGCTTACTGGGGTTTTTTTTTTTTTTTTTTTTAACCTTTATAGAACAAACCTCTCCTTCCCCATGGGTCAATGTGCAAAGCGCAAATCGCCCAAAGATGTGGCGAAGTGCGTTATGCACTTTGTCCCATGTGAAAGGAGATGTTTGCAGCAGCTGTGTGAGTGAATGGGCCCTAATAGCCCTGTGTGCCTGTCCTGGTGAGATGATCCCTATGCTAATAGTGTACCTGTGAGTGGTACTTCCGGAAACACTCTCCAAAGCATAGGGCAGGGTAGTCAGGACAGAAATAGCGGGTGTCACGCCTTATTCCACTCCTGCTACAGACACAACATCTTTTTCGGGGTGACGGTTGGGTTGAGGTACCAGGAACGACATTGGGGAAATGTCGCTCGTGTAGACGGCTAACTACACTGGTGGATGGGGCCACGGAACCTCCTGGGTACAGGAGGTTCTCGATGATCTCTTCCTGAAATTTGAGGAAGGATCCAGTTCTCCCAGCCTTACTGTAGAGAACAAAACTATTATACAGAGCCAATTGAATTAAATATACAGACACCTTCGTATACCAGCGTCTGGTTCTGCGGGAAACTAAATACGGAGACAACATCTGGTCATTGAAGTCCACCTCTCCCATGAGCAAATTATAGTCGTGGACTGAGAGGGGCTTTTCAATGACACGGGTTGCTCGCTCAATTTGTATTGTGTCTGCGTGAATGGAGGAGAGCATGTAAACGTCACGCTTGTCTCTCTATTTCACCGCGAGCAGTTCTTCGTTACACAGTGCGGCCCTCTGCCCCCTTGCAAGACGGGTGGTAACGAGCCGTTGGGGGAAGCCCGCGCGACTAGTTCGCGCGGTACCACAGGCACCAATCCGTTCTAGAAACAAATGCCTAAAGAGGGCCACACTTGTGTAAAAATTGTCCACATAAAGATGGTACCCCTTGCCGAATAAGGGTGACACCAAGTCCCAAACTGTCTTCCCACTGCTCCCCAGGTAGTCAGGGCAACCGACCGGCTCCAGGGTCTGATCTTTTCCCTCATAGATCCGAAATTTGTGGGTATAGCCTGTGGCCCTTTCACAGAGCTTATACAATTTGACCCCATACCGGGCCGGGCGCGCTTGCTTGGGATGTATTGTTTGAAGCCAAGGCGCCCGGTAAAATGTATCAGGGACTCGTCTACGCAGATGTTTTGCTCTGGGGTATACAAATCTGCAAATTTCTGGTTGAAATGGTCTATGATGGGCCGAATTTTGTGGAGCCGGTCAAAAGCAGGGTGGCCTCTGGGACGGGAGGCGGTGTTGTCACTAAAGTGCAGGAAACGCAGGATGGCCTCAAAACGTGCCCTGGACATAGCAGCAGAGAACATGGGCATGTGATGAATTGGGTTCGTGGACCAATATGACCGCAATTCATGCTTTTTTGTCAGGCCCATGTTGAGGAGGAGGCCCAGAAAAGTTTTAATTTCGGAAACTTGGACTGGTTTCCACCGGAAAGGCTGGGCATAAAAGCTTCCCGGGTTAGCGGTGATAAATTGTGTGGCATACCTGTTTGTTTCGGCCACAACTATGTCTAAGAGCTCCACAGTCAAGAACAGCTCAAAAAATCCCAGGGCCGAACCGATCTGAGCTGTCTCAACCCGAACTCCAGACTGGGCAGTGAAAGGGAAAACTACAGGTGCGGCTGAAGTTGGGGACTGCCAATCAGGGTTTGCCAGCACCTCTGGGATTCTAGGGGCTCTACGGGCACGTCTTTGCGGTGGCTGCGACGGGGTCACTACTGCACGTGCCACCGTACCAGCTTCAACTGCCCTTCTGGTGCTCGCTACTTCACCAGGTTGTACGGCAGTGCTGGTACTAGGTCCAGGGAGGGCTGGGCTGCTGGTGTATGCCTCACCACGTAATCCGACAGCACCAGCCCCACTCTGCTGCTCTTGAAGCGGATCCTGCGCAACCTGTGGTCTAGCGACACGGGGCCAGGTACGCCTGGTGCTATCAGGGACCTCAGCCTCCTCGTCCGAACTTTGGGTCAGAGAGCCACTGCTTTCTACAGGTTCGTATTCTGTCCCGCTGGATTCATCAGATGAGGGTTCCCACTCCTCATCCGACTGGGTCAGAAGCCTGTAGGCCTCTTCAGAGGAATACCCCCTGTTTGACATTTTGGGCAACTAAATTTAGGGGTATTCCCTGAGACTACCCAAGAAAAAAAAAGCAAGCCTGTCTTACAAAGGGGAGGCTAGCGAAGTACCAGGCGGCTGCGGTTGATAAAAAAGATCAAAACTGATTTTTTTTATCGCCGCAGTGCGTGTAAACTGATTGTGCAGTGATCAAAAAAAACATTTTTTTTGTCACTGCGGTGGGGCGGGCGTGGGTGAACGCACGTGTGGGTGACCGATCAGGCCTGATCGGGCAAACACTGCGTTTTGGGTGGAGGGCGAACTAAAGTGACACTAATACAATTATAGATCTGACCCTGATCAGTTTTGATCACTTCCAGATACTATAAAAGTACAAATGCTGATTAGCGATACGCTAATCAGCGAATAACGGACTGCGGTGCGGTGGGCTGGGCGCTAACTGATCGCTAACTACCTAACCAAGGGGCCTAAACTATACCTAAAACCTAACGGTCAATACCAGTGAAAAAAAAAAGTGACAGTTTACACTGATCACTTTTTTCCTTTCACTAGTGATTGACAAAGGGGTGATCAAAGGGTTAATTGGGTTTCAGGGGGGTGATCTGGGGCTAAAGTGTGCTGTTTGGTGTACTCACTGTGTAGCCTGCTCCTCTGCTGGATCCAACCGACGAAAAGAACCAGCAGAGGAGCAGGCAGCCATATAACAGATCATATTTACAAATATGATCTGTTATATGGCTCTCTGATTGGATTTTTTGAAAATCATCAGCTTGCCAGCCGCGATCATTGGCTGGCAAGCTGATGACGAAATGGTCCTCTACGAAATGCCGGCCCGAACTGCGCATGCGCGGGCCGCATAGCGCGAGACGCGAGATGACGCGTATATGCGCCGTTGTGCGCAGCGCTGCCGCCTCCGGACCGCACATCTGCGTTAGGCGGTCCGGAGGCGGTTAAAGGGGCTTTCTGGTACTTAGGTATTGATGACCTGTCCTTAGGATTGGTCATCAATAGCAGATCGGTGGGGGTCCTCCAATGATCAGCTGAGTTATGTGCAACAGTGTAAGCCCAGCTCTATTCAAACCTTTTCTTATGACCTGCCTGGTCATAAGAAAAGGGAATACTGATCTCAGAGAACCTGCTTAGGCTAGGGCTACAGGGCAGCATTTGTCGCCCAGCATTTTTGTTAATGATAGTCCAGGTTGTCGCACTGCGACATGCTCCAACTGCAACACAGTCCAAGTTGGATATTTGTGCGACTGTTGTATCGCAATTGCAGCATGTCGCAGCACAACGCCATTGTCTATCATTACAAATTTTTTTTTGCACAAGTCGCAATGTAGTTTTACCCTTTGTGTTGCGCAACTTATTGTCGCTTGACACGTCGCCCTAGCTTTAAAGGGGTTATCCCATGATTAATGTGAAAAATAAAAATCAGGCATCATATAGTCCATGGCAATCTCTTCCTAACACCGCTAGAACCAGCCCTGTACCTCACATGGATCCAAAGATCTCCCATTCATTGCTCTGCTAGATTTATATCAAGCTGACAGCTCAGGGGCAGTGTCATTTCTGCTACAGCTCAGGGGGCGTGTCCATGCTCTGCCTATCACAGCTCAGGGGGCGTGTCCATGCTCTGCCTATCACAGCTCAGGAGTCAGTTGAAGGAAGAAACTGAGCATGTGTGCCCACCTCACTGAGCAGGTCAAAGAAATAGGAAAAAAACAGACAGTAGGTGGCGCTATACAGATACATTTTATTGAATAAGTCAGTGGCTATGCTAAACTTTTAATTACTTGCAATTACAAAAGTATTCCGATCCAGGTGCTGGTTTGAAAACTAGAATATTTTTTGTGGGACAACCCCTTTAAGCTGTACAGATATTGGTTATTGTGTATTTTTCTTTCATGTGTGACTTAATAAGTAATATGTATATATAGTTTAAATAAGAGGGTTGTCTAAGTTAGAAAACCACTAAGTATTAAAAAGAAAAGACCCAACACTCACTAGTTAGTTCCAGCTCTGCAACTCCAGTCCTCACCTCCAGTTTGTATTCACTTGGCTGCAGCGATGACCTGCCATATAGTTCAGTGGCCAGTGATTGGCTGCATCATCGCTAAAGAAGGAAGGGCTGGAAACAGCAGGAAATTTGCTGCAGAGTCTTGGTTATTTTAATACCTTTTTTTAAATTTATTTTTATTCAGATCACTTTTATTATTATTTTCATAACACAGATATACGAACATACAGAAACGCCAACTTCAAACAACATCCACCCACAACCCTTTCATTTTAATACTTTGTGGCACTGACCAACGCCTTTAGTAAGAGTGTTTTTTTTTTTTGTTTTTTTTAAGCTGTGAACGCTATATTTAACCCAGTGGCGAACTGGGGATTCAAAGTGACCCTGGAAAAAATACTAAAAGTGGCCCCGTTTTGTAGTTGAGTCCAAACTGATGGAAGGCAGGGCCAGCAATACCATATTGTGGCACATTATACCTACCCAACAGAGGCGAATACCACAGTCCATCACAAAATACATCCCCAAAAACTTCCATTGGTTGGCCACGAGCAGGGCTCAGATGGCCCCCTGGGCATCGGCCCCCTGGAAAATCTCCGTGTAAGGTCTATGGCCAATCCGCCCCTGATGTAACCTAATCCAGTACTGGTGGTACAGAGCTACAAGTACAGAAACATATAAAGGGGACATTAAACCAGTGATTCCCCCATCGCCGGTGTCCTGAGGGGAATCCCTAGTTCCTGTAGATGGGTGAGCTCATCAGTATTAATATTAGCCACTAATGTCTGTGTTTTATAGTTTGTTAAGAGGGAGCCTTTATACATCAAGTTATTTCTGTATCGCCGATAAACCATGACCAAGTTACCCAGCGTTGCTATTATTAAATATCCCATTCAGGCAAGAATTATGATGAATAGTTGAGTAATCCGTTAAAGAATGCGTGAATTTGATTTGCCAAGGACTATCCTTTAAGAGGTGTCTTTATTCAGCCACCTTCAGTCTAGAGCGCCGCGTGACTCTGTAATCTGTTTCGGCACAGTGTATTTCTTGTAATTACCAGTCATGCATATTACATTTTGTAAAGTAATGGTTTTGAATTTTTATCTACAAAGCTGGCATAATTTCTCTAACATCAAAAGCCCTGGCTGTAATAATATAGGACAGTATATCACAGAGAATATGAATTAAGAGGAATTTCAGGCCTCTTTGTTCTTTCATTGTAGACTGTTCTCTGATATACTGCAACTTGAGCACAAATGATCTATCGCCGTTTGAAAGATTAAAAATTGTGTAGAGCAAAGTACTCACACAAGTCATTCAAAGCCCGGCTGGGGGAAATAGTCTGCTAATTGCATGGCTTTTCACCTACAAATGCTGCCTTTTCCGGTAACAATATCAACTGTGCTAAAATGAGAGTCTCCTTGCAATGAGATATGGAAACTGTTCAGATTGTTTAGGCCTGCTTCTTAACGGAGGATGCTAGGGTTATACTGCACTGCAGGGGTTCTACAGGCTTCAAAAGAATCAAGTTAGCCTTTTGACCTATTGTGGAAAGTTAGCTTGGCCTTTACTTATCTCTCCATCAGTCTGCCGATTTCGACTTCGCTCAGATTGGCTTCGTTACCACAAAGTGCAAGGAAATTTGGCTTCTCAGCGAATCGAATATTTCCTGAAATTCGTATCGAAGTCCATTTTGGAGACTTAAATTCGCTCAACACTAATGACATGTATTATTGTAATCCTGACTGTGATGATAATGAGATGACTGCTGACCAAGAATTGGCACCTATTCTTAGTCTTAGCAGTCATTGTAAAAACTGTAGGATTTCATTTTTTTTAAAATCTAGATGTGAAATGGAAAATTCTAAATATATAGAAGACAGGTCCTTTTCTGACGACACAAAATCCCTTTAAGAAACCGGGATTATTCTTTACACAAACGTCTGTAGGAAGCGAAAGCAAAGTGAAAGTTCATTTTTTAAAAGCTGATTGCAATTTCTCCCTTTGCATACAGTAGGCTTTAAATGAGGAAAAGAAACCTTGAAACGCCATCAAAGCAAATGGCCTGTGAATGTTGTTTCAAAGCTTATCATTAGTTGCCTGGATATTGTGCCACTGAGCTTGTTAAAGATTTTTTTTTTCTAAGGGGAAGGTACGACAAAATGCCGTTCTTGGCACAATGAAATATGATGAAATTGAAAGGCACATTAATTCTTGCTCGATACATAGAATTAATTACAGGATTAACATCCGCTATGAATTTTTGCCAAAGATTTTTTTTTTTCCTTTACCAGGAATAGACCCCGGGCCTTTTTTTTTTCTTCTTTTTTTTTTTTTTTGTACACTAATGAAATTGCAAATTGAGTTCTGTTCAAATGATGCTTGACTAAAATGAACAATTAAAAATGTATTGGTCTCAATGAGATAGATCAACTGATCATTTTAAGGATTAATTAGTCTCAAGAATCATCTTCATTATGTGGCATCCATGAAACAAAACACTTACCAGCGCCTTGTTTTTCTAATTATCTGTTTTTACATTAAAGTGGAACAAAGCATAAAAGATTAAAGGACGTAAATCACACCTCCAGATTGGAATATTAAATTAGCCGTTTAAAGGAATTTTCCACCTTCAGATGACTTTAAAGGGATCTTCAATTTGTTTTATATGGAACAAAGAACCTTTACAATTTTTATTTATTCGTGGATATAATGTTTCTACAGTTTTCTGCCAGCGAGCGTACAGCTTTACTTTCCAGATAACCACTATTGCCCCCTTCAAGTGAACGGGGCTGAAAAAGGAGCCAGAATCCATGGAGTGGCTCTGTTTATTTGAAAAAGCCACGATGTGGACTCTATTATGGCCGCAATACCGAGAGCTCCCGCTGGACTTTTGCCTCTGAAGACACCACAGTCAGTATTTGGTCAGTGTTTTCCTTCAGTATTTGTAAGCCAACACCGGGAGTGGAGCCTACAGAAAATAGGTAGAAAGCCTCATGCACATGACCGGCAAACCATGGAACCTCAAAGTATAGATACCTTCCACATGTAATCCTCTTTTTTCCACACCCTTTTTAGTGCAGTGTGGACAAGAATAGGATATGTTCCGTAATTTGTGGAACTGAGATACAGATGCAAACAGCACACGGATGACATCCACGTCCTGTCTGTTTTTATTTTTTTTGTGGACCCATAGAAATGGGTCCTGGTGCTTTTCGCTAAAAAATGTGTATCGGGTACAAAATGTGGTCGTGTGCATGAGGCCTATTGGAAAGACTTATGCTTCTTCTGTATTTTGGACCCACACTGGTTTTGACCATGTAAAAGTGGTCTTAGGCTGGGGCTACACTATTAGGCATAATGACTTAAAGGCTATGTACACCTTCGGAGGCATTTTTTTTTATGATTGCATGTTACTCATTAAAAATAATTTTTTCAATTGGCCTTTATTTAAAAATAAAATATTGAGCTGTTCTGTCACAAAGGGTTAACAGTTTTTCTAACTGTGTGACTGGTACTTTCACTTTGTGCTGATCATCTAATAAACCTTATCTCTATGCTACCAAGAGGTCATAAACACTTATTAAAGCCACATTCTTATCAGTAACACAAGAACTGAGCTATAATGAGTGTTTAGGAGGTCAGAGAGCAGAGATAAAGAGTCTGTCTGCTCCTGGTCTGACGGAAAAGACAGAAAATCTAAAGGATGCTACTAGAGCATGTCAGCTCTGTACAGAAAAAGGATGCCATATTTTTACTAAAGACTAATTAAAAAAAATATATAATATCTCAAAATGAGTACAATGTAGTAATAAAGAAAATTGCCCCCAAAGGTGTCCATAGGTTTTAAAGGTGTTGTCCCATCTCATACATTGGCTGCATATTGCTATGATATGCTCCCAATTTCTGATAGAATGGAGCTCGCATAGTGAAGGAGGGCACATGTGCAGCTGCTCTCCATTTCTATGGGACTGCTGAAAGTACCCAAGCAGTGTGCTCGGCTATTTTCAGAAGTCCCACGGAAGCACGGCCAGCGCTCCATTCAGTTCTATTGGGCTGACGGAAATAGCTGAGAGTTCTGCCCGGCTATTTCAGCAGTCCTATAGAAATAAATTGAGGGCAGGCATGCATGCGGGGTGCTCCCGCCTTCACTTTGCAGTCTCCGTTCTAAAGATGGTGGGACCCGCACCTGTCAGACATTGGGGGCATATCCTTACAATATGCCCCCAATATATGAGATGGAACAACCCCTATAAGATGCTGTGAGTTCCTGCCCTGCTGTGGGTCTGCTGTACTGTACTCACATAATACCATGAGTACAGTAGAGTAGAGTGGCAGTCAGGCAGGAACACACAGCATTATAAATCATTATGATGCTGTGAGTCCCACTCAGAGGAGTAGTGTTCGAGTCAGAAAATGCAGCCATCACACTTACTGCCATTACGGACATGTTAAATTAGTCTAAAACATGGATATGGACTCTGGCATTTTACTGAATAAAAAAACACAGCATACTTTTCTTATTTTGACCAGATTTTTTTACGGAATCTGGAACGGAGGAGACTTACGGAGCCTTCAATGCAGATGTGAAGATGCACTAACAGTTTTACTGTAGCATAGCTAAACTTTTCATTTGACACTACTCATTGTAATATGAATTGATGGACTTATGTCTTTTTTCAACCGTATCAACTATGTAACTATGTAATATTTCTGTGTGTTATCTGTGGGTCTCGCGGTAAAGAAGTAAAACAACATGAATCCTTGTTGTGACAAAAGAGACAGATCATTGACAAATCCGGCTCTGTTGTGTTTTCTGCTAATCCATATGTACATGCTGAAAGAATAAGCCATCTACACACAAATTGCAAATGGACCCAGATACAGCAGCCAAAGAAGACATGTCTGATTATCGAAAGTGAATAAATGTGAGTAGTTAAATGTATAAATACACACATAACAACAATTTATTTACTAAGATTCAATTAGGGTTTAAAGGGATATTCTGGTTATCAGCAATTATCATCTTCCCGACGAATAGGTGATAACGCTAGAAGAGTGGAGATTCAGCCACTGAGACCCCGACCCAGCACCAGAATAGGGTTCCAGGGTTTGCATTTGAATGAAGCGCGTCATCTGTGGGACTGACCGGGATAGCCAAATACAGCGTAGACTTCATCTGTCAAACAGACTTTGAATGGAGCAGGAGCCCACATTTAAATAAGAGACATGAGACTTCCCATTCTGGCAACTAGTACAGGTCTCAGAGGTAGGGCACACACACATACACACTGATCTAGCAGTTATCACCTGACCAGTGCTATAGAAGTATTCCCATCTCAGGAATTTATGGACTATCGGCTTTCTGGTGTCTTTGACTACAGGAATAGCATTATTATTACTATAAGAAAACCCCAGAAGCTGAAGATGAAACCCATAATAAGTCAATGGGCTCAGCCTGAAAATCAATTCTCAAAGCCACAGTAGAGCTATCCCACAGGCGACCTTCATTAGGAGGTACATATAGCTGTGTGTGCTTCTCCTCTCATCAGTTGCTGGATGCACATAGAGGTGACTAGGAGCAGCACACTACCGGTATATGTGCAGGGTCTGCTCTACTTAATGTAGATGCCCATATGGCATAAGTTGGTTTAGAGTAGGACCTGCCTGACCTGAGACCACCTTGGTGCTGGTAGGCAGGCTCAGATGTGTTTTAATCAAAATATATTGGCTGAAAGTCTCAGATTTTATCATATCAGAGTGAGGGCTTAGTCCATATATAATGTTTGCATCTGTTGTGCATTATTTTACGTGATTTTTTCCTTATAAATATTGCTATGTACATCCGCATATTCAGTTATCATATCATGCAGGATGTTTTGTATATTTTTCTGTGATTTTCCACAGTAGACCCGTCCACAGACTGTAATAGTGCATAGAACACTATAGTGCAGTGTTCTTGAAGCACCAGCTGTGTATTTTATGATGCAGAAATGTGTTGGGTGGATTTTTTTTTAAATGTCTCGACAAACAGGACTTTGTGACACACTCTATATACGCAGGGAGTTTGAATTAAACTTATAGAGATAATGATGGAGTTTACTGTTACTAGTAGTATGGAGAGTAAGGGTCCTTATATATGGGCTGAGAGTGGGCACTGGTCAGTGATGAGAAAGTTCATCCCGATTCTGAATCTTTGCTGGCTGGTTAGCTGCATTTACATTCAGCACTGATCGGTGATGTATGGGGATGAAAGATCGTTGCCGACTTCATCCCTATACAGTACCCCAGTTTGACGGCAGCACATCCTTCTTTACACAGGATCATGTGCTGCTCTTGAGTGATTGGTGGCACCTTTACCGTATCAGGAAGTGCATGTGGATCACTGTGTGAATGAACAAATTTATTTTGGGGCTACTTCTAAAAGAGTTATCTGAAGGGCCTTCCTGGTCTTCATACATTAACCTCTGTACAGCGACTGGACTCTTGAAGTAGTCTCTGTTCAGTGACAGCTGACCCAGGTGGGTCAAGAGACACTGGTGTGTGGCACCAAGGGGACAGGCAACAGCATAGTCAGTGAACAGGTCAAGGTCAGGGCAAGCAGAGATAATTCAGTCTGGTAAACAGGCAATAAGTCAGGGCAGGCAGCTCAGAGTCAATGCAGAAGATAGGTCAGAAAGCTGTCGAGCATAGGAAATCATAACTGAATGACAGTGCACCTCCAGAGGGACTAGCAAGCTGGAGAACCCCTTGCTTAGGCACTTTCCTACAGGGGAAGGTGCTGTAATAACCCTTGCCATAAACTAGGGCAAATTAGGATGCTCGCTGACCATCATGAGCAGGAGGGTGTGTTGGTGTACGCCTGGTCAGAGAAGGCTTTAGTTGACTATGGTAGAAAGGAGCAGAAGGATGCCAGTGGGCATGGACAACCAGAGAAACCAAACAGGAGGACAGGTGAGCGTTCCAGCAGCTGTGCCCATCAGGACTAGGGGAATTATGGTCTGCAGGGACCACTGGTGTTACTTTTTTAACTATGGGAGTAAGCATTTGTCTGAACGTTCATCCCTGATAATTGTCCGACTCCTTGTCTCCGGTGAAAGTGGCACTTAGAGTGCTATATCTGCCTACCTCTCCACTATTTTCTGTCTCTCCTATCTAGTGCTTGATTCAGGGAGAATAGATAATGGTCAGTCGAGCCCTAGATTTTTTTTTATTGGTTTTGAGTAAACTGTGGTTCTAAACATTTTTGGTAGGTCCATTTCTCAGTAGTAAGCGTCCACTTACAATATTCAATATACTAATTACAGAATCATAGGACAATTGTATGCCTTTTTTTACAAATAGCAAACTAGTTCTGCAAAACTCATTTCAAAACCTGATGGCTTTAATGGAAACCAAAGTGAAACTAAAGTTCAGCTTTATTATGATAGTCTCCTATGAAGATAATGACTACAGTTATTGTTCTTTATTCACATTCCTCTACAAGGCTTACACTCTGTATAAGAGTAGTGCAGAAATTTCACCAACCAGCCAGTAAATGATGAGAGCCAACTATATCACTGGTGGTTCCACGGCCATGAATTGGCCATCCATATTTTCCTACAGCTGTGGATTACTTTGTAATTTTTTCCTTCAGCAAAACCCTGCTGGGATTACATGAGAAGTTCAAAGAGGAAATGTTTAAAGTCACATATACTGTAAGCAGATCTGAGATCACCTATCATTGATCTTGTGTAGTCTTTGGAGTATATCCAGTAAATCAATAATATGATATTAAAGAAAACAACAAAAACATCTGTTTCTACAAGTTCTATATGGATTCTCAGCTGCTTTTTTAATTTTTTTCACGATATTGATCCTGTGTGTTCCCAAAGAGTGTAGAGAACTAAAGTAAAGGTCCACATAATATATCTAAGAAGCTGCTGAGAAATACGCTTACAATGGTGGCTCTGAATCATGTGTGTCTATTACATAGACATAACACTACTGGACTTTGGGTATTTTTTTATTCTTATTTTATGTTATTCACTATTATCAAGCCTATGATTGTATCTTGTGTTTCCATATTAAAAGGTACATCTGACTTCAGATTCATCTTTGGCAAACTGCAGAGAGTCTGGTAAAATACTAAACAAAATGAAACTCATCTTTTGTGCCTTCTTTGATCAGCGCTTTCGCTCCTTCATCCACCAGGTTGCAGTTATGATGTAAAGTTTTGGTTGCACCAGTCTTGTCCTGTATAAAGCACGTGACTGGCTTTCACCAGCGGTTGACTTCACTGGTATATGGGATGTCAACACTGCGACAAAACATTACATCACGATAGCAGTCCAGTGGAGAGGACGGAGCGGTGACGGTTGATCGGAGGGGGCTTGGAAAAGTGATTTTATGATTTATTGTTACTTTACCAGCCTCCCTGCAGTTTGCCCCAGAAATATTTTAACGTGGACAACCCCTTTAGGGACAGTACCAGTGCAAATAAAAGGTATTGTCCCATTAAGGCAACTTATCCTCTCCAAAGCATAGAGGATGTGACTGATCGGTGGGAGTCTAACTGTTGGGGCTCCGGCCAATCACAAGACGGGGGCTGGGGGGGGATGCCTGTGCTCCCCCGTTGGAATGGAACAGCATGCAACCCTGCTGCCGGTCCATCCGGCTCAATGGGGCTGCCAAGCTCTTGTACTCAGCTACTTTATGTCCAGCAGTCCCAGAGAGTTGAAGGGGGCAGCAAGCACATTTGTGTCTTCCTCTCTATTCGAACAGAGAGCACAGGCCCCCATTCTCATGATCGATTGGACCCTAGCGGTTGTAACGCCACCAGATAGGGATAAGTTATGGGAAAACTCTTTTAATTATGTTGTAAATGTTTGCATGAGCCAGGGTGGCCAGACATCCGGTTTTGGGCCGGACAGTCCGGTTTTCTGGCTCCCTGTCCTCTGTCCGGTACAGGGCCTAGACGGACGCAGGGATGTCCTCCTTTTCAGTAGCTTGAGCATGAGCTGCAGCAACATATTAACTGACTGACTGAGGCTTCTCTCACCCCCAGTCAATCTCTAGAGCCCGCAGACATGGCTCCCTGTGGCTGACTGAGGGTGATAGAAGAACCCTGGACTGCCCCCAGCTCACAATCACATCTGAAAGTTCTCCCCCCTACCCTTTTTTGTCGGCAATGGGGCGTGGCTTAACAAAGCTGGGGCCGGTGAGGTCCGGCTTTCTAGGGTGAAGCCAGTGGCCACCCTACCGGTGATGGTGCGGCAGTGCATGGAGGCCTTATGGCTCCCTTACTACGTAGCTGTATGGTCTCTGTGTATTGTAATACAGGCTCCGTGCAGGCATCTCTGGTATGCGGTGTGCATGTGGCCTAGGAAAAGAAAAAATACTAGCTCAGCTATATTTAATAACTATATGGGTGTAACTCTCTAGGGGGTAAAGTCAATGCAGACATAAAGGAGACTTTAAGCTCCTTCGGCGCATCCTGTACAACAATGTCTTTATATGAAGTGAGCAAGGCTTTGTGCAGTCTGAGCCTTTCACCTTTCCATTGCCCAATATACCGTATACCTACGATGGAAGGCGCTGACATGTGCCACTGTATAGACTTATGGTGATATACATTGCTTATTGCCTTATAAAAAAAATATATATAGTTTAGTATATGTGTCATGGTGGTGTCGCTCTGTATAGTAAAGCACATTGTGCTGTATTTTACTACACAGTTTAAAAAAAAGATATGTTGATGCCACCTCGATGTAGACCATCAGCTGAATGGGGCCCTATGGATATGCTTGGTATATATATGTATATATATGCCAAAATGTGGGGCTGAGACTCAGTTTGCAAAAATAAAGATCAGACAATATATAGTTCACGACAAACTCTTTCTAACAAAGCTAGAGTCAGCCCTGTAGCCCACTTGGATCCAAAGCTCCCCTCATTCATTGCTCCAATTGCGCTGCTAAAATTTATTTCAGTCCTTTTTCCTGCAGCTCTCTCCCTGTTACAGCTCAGGGTGGCGTTTCCTTTCTGCAGTAGATCTCTCCCTAGAGGTGGAAGGATAATAGGTAAAAGAACAAACATGAAAAATGAAATTCAATATCATATAGTATATGACATTCTCTTTTTTAAACTTAGAACCAGCCCTGTGCTTCACAATTGCCCAGAGATCTCCCCATTCATTGCTCCTAATGCTCTGCTGGATTTATTTCAAGCTGGCAGCTTAGGGGGCGTGCTCTTTCTCAGGTGGTGTGTCCTTTCTTCTGCAGCTAGTGGCAGTTGAAGGATGGAACTGAGCATGCGCTTCCATCTCGGTAAGCAGGACAGAGACATTAGAAAAAGAACAAACAGCAGGTGGCGCCATACAGATAGATTTCAGTGAATAACTCAGTGGCTATGCTACATTTTTAGTTACAAGCAATTACAAAAGTATTCAGATCCAGGTGCTGGTTTGAAAAATGTAGAATATATTTCATAGGACAACCCCTTTAAGTTATTACATCATATTAGTTATTCAAACTATTATTTATTATTCTACCAATATAATGAAATTAGAAATAATCAGAACCATCCATGGGTGGGAGCATGCAATACTGATGTTGATATTACTAGTTGTTTATTTGAAAGGAAAACTCTCACCGAGCAAGCTTTTTTAAATCAGAACATGTATTAGATTAGATGCCGCTATGCCACTATTGTCTTGAATGGATTTATTGAAGGGGTTGGCCACTAAATGCGTATTGCTGCACATGTGGTAGGAACAGCACGTAATACATGTACGTATACTGAATCACTGTTGAGAAATAATCGGCACTAATGTCCGATAGTTTAATATGCTTAAAGGGGTTGTCCTATCTTGGGCATTAGGAGCATATTGCAAGGTTATGCCCCCAATGTCTGATAGGTGCGGGTCCCAGAGGTGGTATCCTTAGAACGGAGCTCGTGTCAAAGGGCGCACCGCACATGCACAGCCACCCTCCATTCATTTCTATGGGAGTGCCAAAAATAACTGAGCAATGTGCTCGGCTATTTTCTGAAGTCCCATTGAAATGAATGGGAAGTTGACTGCACAAGCGGGGCCACCACTCTATTCACTTCTATGGGGGTGACGGAAATAGCTGAACCAGCGTTTTTGCGATTTTCGGCAGTTCCATAAAAATGAATGGAGAGCGGCCGCGAGACCCGCACCTATCAGACATTGGGGGCATATCCTAGCGATATGTCCCAAATGTCCAAGATGGGACAACCTCTTTAATTCTAGTTTATTACCATCGACTCTTACCTCCAAACTGGCTCTGTAGTTTGAAAATTGCATATATCAGCGACTCCATTGTCTTATACTGTGGAGAGACCGTGCATGCGCTGCTTCCCCTGTTGAACCGCAATGTAAGTCAATGGAGACCTACAGAGATTTCTACAACAAATCTGCCACGTGAGAATATACCCCAGCTGTTTATGTATATCCTCCCTAGCCACTTATCCAAGACTGACCATGAAGCCAGGTTAATGTCACCTTTTCTAGTCAAGGATTGGAAGCTTGGGGCGCATTTGGTGGGTGATCGCATCCTCTAGCTATTTTGGATGATACATTTCTGGTGGGGAGCAGGTGAGTATGTTTTTTTTCAACAGATGAACTCCTTTAAAGTTATGATTTATTATGTTTTTTGTGTGTTTTTTCTTCATTTTTTAAGCACCCTCAATTTCCATGTAGCTAAACCAAAAATAAATGGCTTCTGACTTGTACTGTCAATGTGTGGTATAGTGTTGAAACTGATAATGACCCCTGTAATGATAAACTGCTGTGGGCGCAGACCCTTCTCTGAAGGCACAACGTATTGTAAGTACTGAAATAAATCCCTAGGTTCTCTGAAATATACTATCGCTGCCTTCCCCACAAACCACATATCTCCAGCCAAAGACATTTGTGAAACGTCTGTCTAAGCATGTTAAATCGCCTTGCAAATCAGCACATTTACTATTTCAAAATTTTGGCTAATGTCGATTTCAACCTCCATTTCTGGGAATCCTTTGAATTTGAGCCAAGATCCAAACACAGGAATGCAAAGTTACAGCTCTGATTCTCGACCCACAAAACCACACACCTAAAGCAAAGATGTGCACAGGCTTTTTATATACGAGTGTGTGTTTTCTTGTCGCTACGCTACTTGAGATGGAAAGCTGGTAGGCACATAGAGGACCTCCGGGTTTCCTCACGTTCATTGTGCAAATGTCATAAAGGTCAGTGGGCGACCAAGGTTTTGTCAGGCCTGTAAAATAGTAATTCTTTAATGGGGTTCAAATTTTTTTATTATAAATACGTTAAATAATTAAGTAATTATAAATATGTAAAATATAAATATGTACAAAGAATGAAGAAGTCTGTCATTAGTTAATGTATATTTTATTATGCCCAGTAGAGTTGAGCGAACCTGCCTCTTGGCAGGTTTGGGGTTTAAGTGAATTTCGTAATGGATTCCGTTCCCACAGAATCCATCACATAATTCAATACCAGCATGCTGCATATTACAAAGTGTATGGCCAGCTCTGAGGGTTCTGTTCTGCTGGGCATACACTTATATTATGACTGCATGCAAAACGGAATGCCGTTCAGCATGCCAGCATTGGATTACGTTATGGATTCCGTTATGGTATAGAATTCATTACGTAATTCACTTAAACCTCCGAACTCGAACCTGCCAAAAGGACGGTTCCCTCAACTCTAGTGCCCACATTACATAAAAATAAAATAGGTACATATCTACCAGTGTTGCCAACCAGAATTTTTCTGCACAATCCGAAAATCATGGACAGACAAAATTTTTACCCACAAATGGAAAACCATAATGAATAATAAGCAATACGGGTCTATAGCACAGTATACCTATAAGAACTCATTACCAGCATTTAGAGTCCATTCCGATTTATGAATATGACATGCTTTATCTTTTTTTGCGGGGCCACAGAACAGAACTACAGATGCGGACATTACACTGTGTACTATCCGTATATTTTTGGCCCCACTGAAATAAATGGGTCCGCATCCGTTCCGCTTCCGTGGGTTTTCTGTCCGTGCCTCCACACCCCAAAAAAGTAGTGCATGTACTACTTTTTTGCTGTGTGGACAGTCGGATGCGGATCGCCGACCCCATTCAAGTGAATGGGTCCGCAATCCGCATGCGGCGGCCCCGCGGTTGGTGCCCGTGCATTGCGGACCGCAATTTGCGATCCGCAGCACTGGCCCAGATGGCACATGGTCATGTGCATGAGCCCTAACTGTGAGCTGTAAAATTATAATTACCACCAAAATAATCTAGTCAAGTACCACCAGCCTCAAAAAAATCACGGACACATCTATTTTTTTCATTGACACAGGAAAAAAGTCACTTATTTTTACGGACTGTCCAGAAATTTCTGGGTGGTTGGCAACCCTGGATTTTACACATCTGTAATAACCTGAAAAATGAATACAATTTCTCCTGTATACATTATAACCTCATATAGCTATGCCAAATAAAAAAATAAAAAATAAAAAGTTGTGGCTGCTAAGTGCCAAAAATGAAAACATTTAGCTGGTCATTAAATTCATTTCAGGCCTGGTCAATAAGGGGTTCCGAAAACATAATTGCAAGCAGGTGGTCTTTTTTGGAGTTGATATAAGTGGGTCTTCTGCTCAAGACTATTATCTATCTCTCTGCCTGAGGAGGTGGTGATGGTGAATTCACTAAAAGAGTTCAGGAGGGGCCTGGATGTATTTCTGGAGCGTAATAATATTACAGGCTATAGCTACTAGAGAGGGGTCGTTGATCCAGAGAGTTATTCTGATTGCCTGATTGGAGTTGGGAAGGAATTTTTTTCCCATACGGTGAGGAAAATTGGCTTTTACCTCACAGTTTTGTTTTTTTTTGCCTTCCTCTGGATCCACTTGCAGGATAACAGACTGAACTGGTTGGACAGATGTCTTTTTTTCAGCCTTGGAGTGGTTATAAAGAGCATCTCTCAATCTGCGGACGGTGGCCCGCCATGCATAACTTGAACTGGTTTAGGTTTTTACTAGATTAGTAAGGTAACATGAAGCAAAATCTTAAAAGGGTTGACCACAGCTTAGGGGGTAGTTGTCTCATCTGCAGGGGTCTGATCCCTGGACCCAGGCTGATCATGAGAATGGAGTGATAGACTTGCATGTGTGTCCTCTGCTTCATTCATTCTACGAGACTGTTGCTAAGTACAAGTGGTCGACTCTCTCTGGCAGCCCCATAGAGCTGAATGGAGTGGCAGTGCACGTGCACATCCATTGCTACCTTCCAAAGGGGAAACGCAGGCCCCTCGTTCCGGTGATCAGCAGGGGCCCCAGCAGTCAGATTCCTGACGAACAGACACTTATCCCTTATTCTGTCAGTAAGGGATGTATTTGTAATGGGACAACCCTTTTAATTATGTTTATGAAAGAAAGTCTCCACTTGAAAAACATGGAAATTAACATCCCGCCTTTATGTAAAGGTCTGCACAGTTCTGATATAATCTAATCTGTTAACACGTGACCAAAATTTTTTTTATTGTATTTTAACTTTCTATTCTTATTTATCAAAAACGTTCACTTTGATTCCAAACATCTTACATCAGGCAGAGACGCTGGAGAAATGCAAAAGCCCACCGATCAGTACATGTTCAATTACTTGGAACGAAAAAATGATCCTACAAACCTTTGCCATACAAAACCTTAGCTTTAATTTTCTTTTCAGCTGCTCGTGTAATTAAATCTATAAATAATGTGTTTTTTTGTAGTCTGTATCCATTTTTTTTTTTTACCTTGACAAGACCTAAGCTCCAAGCCCTCGCTATCTACAGTACTAAATATATTCTGAAATTAATTATCCGTCAATAGAATATACTCTCACCCTCATTAATTTCCCTCTGCTTAGCTCCAGCTAATGTGCATTGTTCTATAATCCCAGGCCAATACAAATATCCTCCTCTCATTTTTTGTGACTTAAAACTTTATTATTTTCAACCTTTTAATTTTCTTTTTTTTTTTCTTCTCATCTGGCACAGCCTTCTCACTAAAGAATATAATTGTCTGTTTTATTTTCCAGTGTCTAGTCATATTTTATGTCTTCATTTTACCTTTCTCTACTGTATCCTTTTCCCATTATGCTGCTTCCAAGGTTTCAACCAATATCCCTTGTGGGACTCCATATCATGCTCAGGCTAATTCTTTTATTCTGTTTCCTATAGCACTTTTCTCTTGTTGAATTATTACATTTGACTTCTTTTACCAAACAAATCTTGAACCTGGAGAGGATCACTGGATGTTAAAGTAAGGTTTCCAGATTATTTTTCTTGGGCTCGTTAACCTTTAATCCATACGACTTCAGCACCATTCTTATATACACCTCCGAGGACAGAGCTGGAAATGAAACAGAGAGGTGTGAAGAACTGGCCTTTACCTTTCGGTCACTTTAATTTTGTACAGATTAACAGTTCTTCTAATTTGAGGAACCACTGAGTCATAAGAACCCTTTCATGGAAATTCTCTTTCCTATTGATGTTAATGTGTTAGTACTGTACAACAATATACATAAAGGCATTAAAATGAAGAAGCCTTTCATAAAAATGCTTAACTAATTGCTACAATATGATACGTAATAATAAATGTCCGGTATAAGGACACCTACAGGTTTCTATATGATTATGTTAGGAATTGCTCCAGAGATTGATATTCTCATCTTCTTTCTCACTCTTATTTTCTCTGCAGTGCAGTGAAAGGAAATTTATCATCAGAAAATGACCTATTGTATAAATCACGTTTTTATGTTTAACATATTTTTTAAGTATTTTTGATGATGTTATTTTTCATTTTCTGTATTCAAACAATAACCATAAAATCCTGCAGTTTCTCCAGGCGCCACTTCTTGGTCTCTACAGATCACTTTACTGTAGTTATCTGCTTATCTGTTCACATAGGTGATATCATTATAGGCAGGACTAGAATGACAGATGAGACAGGGACCACTATTCACAGTAAGTGATTGTCAGAGCTTATCTATTCTTTCCTTGTACAATGATCTCTGCATCGGTCACAGAGCATGCCTAGAAATCTCTCCCATAGAAGTTAATGAGGTCCCCTCCTGTCCATTGTGTCTGTGGCCCTTGGGGCTGCCGTAAAGCAATTTACTTAATGCTTTCTAAATGTTGTTAAGAACAGCTCAGGCAAGATGGCCGCCCCCATAATCATGTTCAGGAAACGTAATAAGTAAATCTGCAATCAGAAAATAAAAACAGATTAGTAAAAAGGATATGTGTTTCCATCTTTTTTTAACGGGCAGAAAAAAAAATTGTGGTGACACATTTCCTTTAAAGAAATTGCATTGTGTATGGCCAGAGGGGGTGGTACATGATGCATGGATTCTGTCTATGATGTGTCATGCACCACCCTCTACTAGGCATAAGACAGGAATAATACTTGAAGGGTTTATCCACATGGCGGTGCACTGACTGCATTATGAATCTGGAATATAGACCTGCATTGCAAGTACCTCCGTGAGAAAACCTACAGTCTTAATTACATTGAAAAACTTCAGCATTGAAAGCTACATGTAAAACCGAGATTGGGATTTCTACTAGTGTTGATCGAGCACCAAAGTGCTCGGGTGCTCAAGTAGAACACCTCGGGATGTTTGGGTGCTCTACCGAGCACCCGAGCACAATGGAAGTCAATGGGAGAACCCGAGCATTAAACCAGGCACCCCCTGCTCTGAAGAGGGAAGGGTGTCTGGTTCACATGAAAAGGTCAGAAATGGATGGAAACACCACTGAAATGGTTCGGGAACAGCATGGGGGTGATGTTTAGATGCATCTTGGACTCCCAGGTCGCTGTTGGGAACGATGTCGTCCGAGTAGTACGCCACTTTCACAGACTGACAATAATATGCACAAAACCAAAGTTAAAGTCGATTTTAGAGGAAAAATTGTTAGGAAACATTCTTTTCTGTATATTTACTCGCATATAAAGTGCAAGTGCTGCCAACAATTACAAGGAAGAGGCACTCCAATACAACCTGTATATCACATAATGGAGGGCCTCATTTACATTGTGGTACAATTGTTCAGGTAGTGGGACTCCTACACTCATAAAGTCTATGCACTAAGTGAAAGGGCTTCCAAAAATTACAAGGAACCAGCACTTCAATACACCCTTTATTACACATAAAGGATGGCATCATACACACCCTTGAAAAATTATGATTGCTGGCCTGCTGTTGACCCTCACAAACATAAGGAGCAAGGGCCTGCTGGTGACCCTCTAAAACATTAGGGGCAAGGGCCTGCTGCTGATCTGACCATCTAAAACATTAGGGGCGAGTGCCTGCTGCTGAGCTGAACATCAAAAAAATTATGGTTGAGGGTTTGCTGCTGAGCTGACTCTCTAAAACATTAGGGGTGTGTGCCTGCTGCTGATCTGACCATCAAAAAAATTATGGTTGAGGGTCTGCTGCTGAGCTGACTCTCTAAAACATTAGGGGCGTATGCCTGCTGCTGATCTGACCATCGAAAAAATTATGGTTGAAGGCCTGCTGCTGAGCTGACCATCAAAAAGATTATGGTTGAGGGCCTGCTGCTGAGCTGACCATCAAAAAAATTATGGTTGAGGGCCTGCTGCTGAGATGACCATTGAAAAACATATGGTTGAGGGCCTGCTGCTGAGCTGACCCTCTATAATATTAGGAGCGAGGGCAGCCTAATAAGCATGTTGATATGATGGAGGAGGAGGGCGAGTAAAAGAAGATTGAACCATATACCCTTTTTTGTGGTGGAAGGGGTGCATAGGAATACAGTGTATTCAATATACCATAAAAGCCACATTTAAAGTGCCTTTATGTTCAGCCACTTTCCTCTGGTGAAGTAGAGAAGTCAGGGGCAATCCAGGCCTTGTCCATTTTGATAAGAGTCAACCTGTCAGCATTTTCAGTTGACCTTTGGATGCGCTTATCAGTTATGCCCCAGCAGCATTAAATACCCGCTCTGATAAAATGCTAGCAGCAGGGCAGGCCAGCACCTTCAAGTCGTAGAGCACCAGTTCGTGCTGCCTGTCCAGCTTGGACACCCAATAGTTGTAAGGCAAAGATGGATCATTGAGGACGCTAACACGGTCTGCTATGTACACCTTCGCCATCTTCCAAAATATTTCCCTGTGACACTAGGCCGCGCATCAGGGTGAGGTTGCTAGTGGGGTGTCATGAAACTCTCCCAGGCCTTGGAGAGTGTTGCCTTGCCTCTGTTGTAACTGCTGTGTGTTCACCTCGTCTCCCCTCCTCGGTTGCCCAAGGAATTACGTACTCTGCTGCCAGTGTTGTCAGCTGGAAATTTTTGAAACAATTTTTCCACAAGGACTTTATGGTATTGCACCATTTTGCTAGTCCTTTCCACCACAGGAATGAGAGATGAGAAGTTCTCTTTGTAGCAGGGGTCGAGAAGGGTGAACAACCAGTAATCGGTGTTGGCCAAAATGCATATAATGCGAGGGTCACGGGAAAGGCAGCATAACATTAAGTCAGCCATGTGTGCCAGAGTCCCAACGGACAAGACTTTGCTGTCCTCATCAGGAGGATGACTCTCAATCTCGTCATCCTCTTCCTCCTCTTCGGCCCATCCATGCTGAACAGATGGAATAAACCTGCTGTGGGTACTACCCTCTGTAGCGGAGGTAACCGTCTCCTGCTCCTCCTCCTCCTCATCATCCAACTCGCACTGAGAAGACGAACAGAGGGTAGTCTGACTATCACCCTGTGTACTGTCTTCCCCCATTTCCACCTCTTCCACATGCAAAGCGTCCTTCTTCATTGAGAGCAGCAAGTCTTTCAGTAGACACAGAAGTTGGCTGCTCCCCCAATGACAAACACGCTACAGTGTTAGGGGTTGAGCAGCTCCCCCAGATTTGCCACTATATTTCTGTGTTTGTTACACTGATAATAGCAGCATCGGCGCTCACCATCTATGTTGATTCCTCAAAGTTGCGTAAAACCTCACAGAGGTCAGACATCTATGCCCGCTAGTCGCTTGTGAAGAGCGGAAGCTGACTGGAAAGGCGACAACCATGTTGCAGCTGATATTCCACTACCGCCCACTGCTTCTCACAAAGCCTGGCCAACATGTGGAAGGTGGAGTTCCAGAGCGTTCTCATGTCGCACAACAGTCGGTGAGCTGGCAATTGCAAGCATTGCTGCAGCATTTTCAGACCGGGGGCAGATGTAGATGACTTTCAGAAATGGGCACACACGCAGCGCATCTTCACCAGTAGCTCAGGAAAATTGGGGTAGTTTTTTAGAAACCGCTGAACCACTAAGTTAAACACGTGGACTAGGCATGATATGTGTGTTAGCTTGAGGAGCTCCAAAACCGCCACTATTGTAGGTGGTGGCAGAAATCCTGATGGAAGTAGGGACCGCAATCCTTGGCGTTGGTAGCACCTGTGCCATTCCAGGGTACGACTCACTCCCGGCCTCCACATTGTCCCTGGCCACAAGCACCTGTCCATGTGTCAGTCGTTAAGTGGACCTTCCTAATAAGGCCTCTTTCACACGGGAGAGATTTCCACGCGGGTGCAATGCGTGAGGTGAACGCATTGCACCCGCACTGAATCCGGACCTATTCATTTCTATGGGGCTGTGCACGTAAGCGGTGATTTTCACGCATCACTTTTGCGTTACGTGAAAATCGCAGCATGTTCTATATTGTGCGTTTTAACCACAACGCAGGATCCATAGAAGTGAATGGGGCTACGTGAAAATCGCAAGCATCCGCAAGCAAGTGCGGATGCGGTGCGATTTTCACGCACGGTTGCTAGGAGACGATCGGGATGGGGACCCGATCTTTATTATTTTCCCTGAATACAGAATGCTTAGTACAATAGGGCTGGAGAGGTTAAAAAAAATAATAATAATAATTTAACTGACCTTAATCCACTTGTTCGCACAGTCGGCATCTCTTCTGTCTTCTTCTTTGAGGAATCGGACCTTTGATGACGTCACTATGCTCATCACATGGTCCGTCACATGATCCATCATCATGGCAAAAGAAGACAGAAGAGATGAAGTGGATGAAGATGAGTTAATTATTATTATTTTTTTTAACCCCTCCAGTCCTGATGTACTATGCATTCTGTATTCAGAATGCTATTATTTTCCCTTATAGAAAATAATACAATCTACACAACCTTGAACCCAAACCTGAAATTCTGTGAAGAAGTTCGGGTCTGGGTACCACATTCAGTTTTTTATCACACGCGTGCAGAATACATTGCACCGGTGCGATAAAAACTGAACAACGGAACGCAATCGCAGTCAAAACTGACTGCAATTGGGTACCTACTCGCGCGGGTTTGCCGCAACGCATCCGGACCTTATCCAGACACGCTCATGTGAAAGAGGCCTAACTGCGTTGGTCAGGACATGGGTGATGTTACGGGACACATGCTGGTGTAAGGCGGGGACGGCACACTGAGAAAAATAGTGGCGGCTGGGGACTGAGTAACGAGGGATCGATGCCGACATCAGGCTGCGGAAAGGTCAGTGTCCACAATCCTACAGTCAGGTCCATAAATATTGGGTCACCAACACAATTCTAACATTTTTGGCTCTACACACCACCACAATGGATTTGAAATGAAACAAACAAGATGTGCTTTAACTGCAGACTGTCAGCTTTAATTTGAGGGTATTTACATCCAAATCAGGTGAACAGTGTAGGAATTACAACAGTTTGCATATGTGCCTCTCACTTGTTAAGGGACCAAAAGTAATGGGACAATTGGCTTCTCAGTTGTTCCATGGCCAGGTGTGTGTTATTCCCTTATTATCCCAATTACAATGAGTAGATAAAAGGTCCAGAGTTAATTTCAAGTGTGCTATTTGCATTTGGAATCTGTTGCTGTGAACTCTCCAGATGAGATCCAAAGAGCTGTCACTATCAGTGGAGCAAGCCATCATTAGACTGAAAAAAAACTAAACAAACCCATCAGAGAGATAGCAAAAACATTAGGCGTGGTCAAAACAACTGTTTGGAACATTGTTATAAAGAAGGAACGCATCGATGAGCTCAGCAACACCAAAAGACCCGGAGGACCACGGAAAACAACTGTGGTGGATGACCGAAGAATTATTTCCCTGGTGAAGAAAACACCCTTCACAACAGTTGGCAAGATCAATAACACTCTCCAGGAGGTAGGTGTATGTGTGTCAAAGTCAACAATCAAGAGAAGTCTTCACCAGAGTGAATACAGAGGGTTCACCACAAGATCTAAACCATTGGTGAGCCTCAAAAACAGGAAGGCCAGATTCAAGTTTGCCAAACAACATCTAAAAAAGCCTTCACAGTTCTGGAACAACATCTTATGGACAGATAAAACCAAGATCAACTTGTACCAGAGTCCAGAGTGATAGGAAGAGAAGAGTATGGAGAAGGAAAGGAACTGCTCATGATCCTAAGCATACCACCTCATCAGTGAAGCATGGTAGTGGTAGTGTCATGGCGTGTGCATTTATGGCTGCCAATGGAACTGGTTCTCTTGTATTTATTGATGATGTGACAGCTGACAAAAGCAGCAGGATGAATTCTGAAGTGTTTCGGGCAATATTATATGGTCATATTCAGCCAAATTCAGAACTCATTGGACGGCGCTTCACAGTGCAGATGGACAATGACCCAAAGCAGTGGCGTAGCTAGAAATGACTGGGCCCCACAGCAAATTTTTGAATAGGGCCCCCCTCCCCCAGTAATTTTTTAGCGACCCCTTCCTTTCATGCCACCCCCATTCCTGTGGCTAGTAAAGATCGCTCTCTCAGACCAAGGCCGGCAGCTGTTCCATCTGTTTTATACACTGTCTATACTGTCAGTGTATAGAATTTCATTGTGTAATACTGTTGAGAGGGCCCTGACCAAATCTTTTAGTCCTCCTCTTCCTGGATGGGCCCCTTCTGGGTCAGGGCCCCAAAGCAGCCGCTTCCCCTGCTTCCCCTATAGTTACGCCCCTGACCCAAAGCATACTGCAAAAATAACCAAATAGTTGTTTAAGGGAAAGAAATGGAATGTTATGCAATGGCCAAGTCAATCACCTGCCCTGAAACCGATTGAGCATGCATTTCACTTGCTGAAGACAAAACTGAAGGGAAAATGCCCTAAGAACAAGCAGGAACTGAGGACAGTTGCAGTAGAGGCCTGGCAGAGCGTCTGGTGATGTCTATGCGTTCCAGACTTCAGGCTGTAATTGACTGCAAAAGATTTGCAACTAAGTATTAAAAAGTGAAAGTTTGATTTATGATTATTATTCTGTCCCATTACTTTTGGTCCCTTAACAAGTGGGAGGCACATATGCTTAATGTTGTAATTCCTACACCGTTCACCTGATTTAGATGTAAATACCCTCAAATTATAGCTGACAGTTTGCATTTAAAGCACATCTTGTTCATTTCATTTAAAATCTATTGTGGTGGTGTATAGAGCCAGAAATGTTAGAATTGTGTCGATGTCCCAATATTTATGGATCTGACTGTAAATGGCAACATTTCCAGTGCCAGAAATTTGGAAAGGTGCGCATTTAGTGCTATGACCTGTGGGTGGGTGGCTGGGTATTTGTGCTTTTGTTCTAAGGCCTGGGGTATAGAAATCTGTACGCTGCGCTGGGACACAGAAATGGATGTGCTAGCTGATGGTGCTTGCGAAGGTCCAGGTGCAGGACAGGAGGCATCCGGCCCTGCGTCTTGGAGAGGGGATTGGCCAGCGCGTAACACAGGGGGAGAGGAGGCAGTGGTGTGAACCGCAGACACTGATTGTGGACCCAGGCGTTCGGCCCACCTATTAGGGTGCTTTGATGCCATGTGGCGGATCATGCTGGTGGTGGTTAGGTTGCTAGTGTTCACGCCCCTGCTCATTTTGGTACGGCACAGGTTGCAAATGACAATTCTTTTATTGTCTGCACTTTTCTTAAAAAAGCGCCAGACTGCGGAACACCTACCCCTTGGCAAGGGAGATTGCTTCGGGGAACAGTTGCGGGCCTGTTTGATGTGGCCTGCCTTCTACATTTTGCCACCCCACTGCCTCTTCCAGCCTGTTGTGGTGCTGCGGATCCCTCCCCCTCTGTACTGCTGTCCTTGCTCGGCTTGCCACCTACCCAGATTGGGTCAGTGACTTCATCGTCCACCACCTCCTCTTCCACTTCCTCCTTCTGGTCATCCTCCTGACTTGCTGACCTAACAGCAACCTCACTTATTGACAACCGTGTCTCATCATCATCATCATCATCCACCTCGTGAAACACTAATTGCCATTCCCCACCATCATCTTCTTGTGACTGTGGATGCTCAAGAGTTTGGACATAGGTACACACAATCTCCTCATATCCCTCTTCAAGCAGGCTTGGCGAGAGGCCCAAATTAAGGAATGGCGATGAAAAGAGCTCCAATATCCAAGTGTGGGATCACTTGTTTGGCAAGACTCTCCACGGTGGGAGAAAGGAGGATCAGGGTGAGGATTCTTTTGACCAGACTCTTGGCTACTGAGACTAGACTTTGTGGAGGACAGGGTGGTGCTTAACCGACTGGATGCATTATCTGCTGCAATCCAACCGACCACCTGGTCGCACTGGTCTGACTTCGAGAGTGGTGTCCTGCGCTGCCCTGCAAACTGGGACATGAGGCTAGGTATCGTGGATAAGTGTGCTTCTTGTGCTCTGGCAGCAGGCACAGTTTCACCGCGCCCAAGGCCACGGGCTGTGCGTCCACCATCAGCAGCATGGCCACTTCCCTGTTTCTTACTGCTCGCCTTCTGCATATTAAATGGTATATATGCTTGCAAGTATGTCACACATACACTAGCGCAGGTTTTGTAAGTGTATGCGCAAATAATTTTAACTCAATGTCACTGATATTTATGATGTGCAAAAGTTATACAGGAGCTGTAGTGCAGGTAATTTTTCTGCTGTCTCCAGTGGCTAATAAAAAATTACAGGGAATGTCACAGCTATTTGGGATTGTCACTGTCCGCAGAGTCTACAGAAAAAGTACACTGGATGTCACAGATTTTTTCGGGATGCGCAAACGTTATACAGGAGATATAGCGCAGGTAATGTCACTGTCGGCAGTGTCTACAGAAAAAGTACACTGGATGTCACAGATATTTTTAGGATGCGCAAACGTTATAAAGGAGATGTAGCGCAGGTAATGTCACTGTCCGCAGCGAACACCGTTACCGAAAAAGTACACTGGATGTCACAGATATTTTTAGGCTGTGCACACGTTACACAAGAGATGTAGCGCAGGTAATGTCTGCAGCGGCCAAACAATTGCAAGCTATTTAGCGCAGGGTGTGCTAAAAATATATATTGCTGCCAGATACAACAATAGTCCTTAAAAGGACTTTTTGGTCTCTAATCACACGCAAAATAGGGCTTTTGCGACTTTTTACACTCACTAGCGCAAAATGTAGCAACTTTTTGCATGTGTACACCACTCACTCCAGTTTTGTAATATGGGTGGAAAAGTGGGCGTGGTGAGCTATGTTAATGAGTTTCACTCCAGATTTATCATTGAGAAAAATTTTTTAGGCTAGGTCTACACGACGACATTTGTCGCGCGACAATAAGTTGCGTGACAGATAGTGCACAACTACACTGCAACATATGTAGTGCAACATTTTGTTGCAGCAATGTCGCGCAACAATTTTTATAATGGCAGTCTATGGTGTCGCAATGCAACATGCTGCGACTGCGATGCGACAGTCGCAGAAAAATCCATCTCAAATGGATTTTCTGCGACTGTTGCATCGCAGTCGCAGCATGTTGCATGTTGCAGTGCGACACCATAGACTGCCATTATAAAAATTGTCACACGACATTAATGCAACAAAATGTCACGCGACAAATGTCGTAGTGTAGACCTAGCCTTAAGTCGCAAATAAGTCGCAATCTTACTCCAAGAGCAGGATGGAGTAGGAAAACTGAAGTAGCTTCTCTAGACAGAAGTGTGGTTTAAGGACAAGCCACATTTGTCAAACAACATGCAACATTTGATAAATGTGGCACAAAGTGCTCCAACACAGACTCAAGCAAAACTGACTTCAAATATTCTCCTAATGACAAATTCCCCCCCTATGTCTGTACAGCTTAAAGGGAACCTGTCACCGGGATTTGGTGTATACAGCTGAGGACATGGGTTGCTAGATGACTGCTAACACATCCGCAATAACCAGTCCCCATAGCTCTGTGTGCTTTTATTGTGTAAAACAAACTATTTGATACATATGCAAATTATCCTGAGATGAGTCCAGTCCCTGAGATGAGTCCAGTGTGAAGGAGCCCAGCACTGCCCCGCATCCTCAGAATCTCCTCTTTGCTCCCCGACGTCAGAAAGCCAGAGCGCCGTAATCTCGTGATGCGCGAGCTAGCGCAGTGTCATCATAGTGTTCCTTCCCTGTGCTGGCATCAGCCTCAGGGAAAGAACTGAGCATGCGCTAGCTCGCGCATCGCGAGATGACGGCGCTCTAGCTTTCTGACATCGGGGAGCAAGGAGGAGATTCTGAGAATGCGGGGCGGTGCTGGGCTCCTTCACGCTGGACTCGTCTCACGTACAGGACACATGTCAGGTTAATTTGCATATGCATCAAATCGTTTTTTTTACACAATAAAAGCACACAGAGCTATGGGGACTGGGTATTGCGGATGTGCTAGCGGCCATCTAGCAACCCATGTCCTCAGCTCTATAAACAAAATCCCAGTGACAGGTTACCTTTAATGCTGGAACTGGGGCGTTCCTTCTATTGCTATGTCTGTACAGCTTACTGCTGGGACTGGGGAGTTCCTTCTATTGCTATGTCTGTACGGCAGTTATTTACTGATGACTGAGTTTATGATAATGTCTGAGGGGCTCTTGTCTCTATAGGAACACAGGAGTGCTGGGATGTCATGTGACTGCTCCTCTGAAGATGGTTGCTGCAGTGCATGCTGGGATTTTTACTTTCACTTTACAGCTGCTCCTCCCCAGTCTGAGGAGCTCCTTTAGGGAAGTGTGTCATGGTGAACAGGCTAGAAAAATGATATATAGTCAGTACATTTAGCTTTAGATATTAATACTTCATAGTTTTGGCTATTGTCTGGGGCACTTTGGATTTTTGATACTTAGGGTGGCCAACCCCTATAAGTTCCTCAGTTTTTCATCATCCTCCCCATTTCCAACACAAACCCCCATTCTGGTACCCCAGCACCACTCCCTATACTGTGCTCCCAGTAGTATTATTGCACTCTATGGTGGCTTCAGTAGTAATCTGCACCCAGTATAAAAAACAGGACCAGATTTATCATTAGCTCAAGTCAAAATAATGGAATAAAAAAGTCGAAAATTTTTGCACAATCGCTAAAACTGCGCAAAAATTTGTGACTTTTATTGGCTCTGCGCTATGCTCGCCAGTTTTCTGAAAGTGGGCTTGTTTTCTTATGTAAATGAGTCTCTAGACAGATTTACTATTATGACAATTTAAAAAAGTCACAAAAAATTGTGCAATTTCACCCCAGTGAGGACCATGCTTATCTTCTGCGACTTTTTCGTAAAGACGTGCGACTTTTGTAAAGCTGCTTACTGAAGCATAAACTGCTACCGTCAAACAACATTTATCACAGTAATAAATGACCATTAATAAATCTCACTTAGGTAAAAGTGACTTTGGACATATGTAAAAATGGAGTAAGATGTAAGTGTAATGATAAATCTGGCCCACAGTTTACCATAGTGGCCAAGTAGTCATAAAGAGCCCTTATAATGCACCCTGAAGTAATAATGCCCCCTTTAGTAACTCCAATAGTAATAATGCCCCTATAATGGTCCCAGTAGCGAGAGTGCCCCTTATAATGACCCCTAGTAGTGATATTGTCCCTGTTATGTACCCAATAATAATAAGGCTCCTATACTTCTCCAGTGTTAATAATGCCCCTATGGTGCCTCCAGCAATAATAATAATACATATTTTTTTGCCCTCAATAATAATAATGGTACCAGGTTCACAGGAAAGAGATGTGGCCTAAAATGTACCATTTTGCTCTAAAATGTTGGTGCAATTCTAATCTGTTTAGAGTCAGAAAAAAGTGTATGTCCCTGCACCACATTTATCATCCAGCCTAAGCCCCTGTGATAAATTTGGTGCAGGTCTAGACAGCCGGTCTAGGTTTACTCCATTTACAGGATTAGTGAATCTAGGCCAAAGTGTTTTTATTGTGAAAATGTAGAAAAACATCTTTTAAAAATATAATTTTGGTAACTTTGCAGTTGTACTTATCCATTTAAAAAAAAGACAAACAATTAATAATCCTCTACAAATATTTATCAGAGTTATACACTAGATTATATGTACTCCAAAATGGTGCCAATAGAAAATATACACTGGCGAGCAAATAGGCAACAATGTTTTGAACTTTTGACTTTTAGGCTCCATATCTCACCATCCACTACAGCTTTGAACGTGAGACTACCATAATTTTATAGACAATCATCTTGGCTATCTCATACATGAATTGGACTTGCAACTATTTAGCATATGATTAGTTATTCAGATCCTTGTCATGTTACTGCATTGTTACTGTTTTGCTCCTAAAATTCAATTTTTTTATTATTTTGTTAGTATTTTGTAAATCCATCTTTGGCTTTCAACACTCCCTGAATCCTTCTGGGCAAGCTCTTGATCATATTTAAGCCTGTCTCGACCGAAATCTGTTCCCAGGTCTCTTCTACACATTCCCAATGTTGGTGCATACTGGTCAACTCACTTGGGTACAGATACAGCTTTTTCTTCAACTCTACCCACAAGTGTTCGATTGGGTTGTGGTCTGGGGACTGTGGGGGCCAATCCAGCACCTCTATTTCAGTGTCATTGAACCATTTATAAGCCAATCTCGACGTATGCTTCATGTTGTTGTCCTGTTGGAACACTATGTCGTCCTTTTCATACCCGTAGTACTTGAGTGTACGAGTAACTCATCTTGTAGGATAAATCACATATAGCTCAGCATTGAAACCACCATCAATCCTGGTCAAGTATCCAACGCCTTTAGTTGTGAAACAACCCTATATCATCAGACTTCCTCTGCCGAATGTAACAGTTTCTTCAATTTCTTGATCCGTTAGCCCCGTTTTCCCTTCTTTCTTTCAGACCCATTTGTACCCATTAGAGCCCAGTCTATTGACTTGTGTCTCATCGCTTTAAATCATCCGTTTCCAATCTACTACTGTCCACTGTTCGTACTTTTTTGCAAACTTGAGCCAACACTTCTTATGACAATATTAAAGTTGAGGCTTCTTCACCTTTTTTCGGGACACCTTTCCAAACTTGTGTAATGTGCATTGCACGGTGCTTGCATGGACGTCTGTGATCTCAGTACTATGAAGCATACAAGCCACCTCCACTGCCACGTTTGTCACACCAGAACTGATAGACCTTGTGGTGAACCAACTTGTTGACTTAGATATTTTGCCTGGACGTCCACCTCTTGGCTTTGGAATGGATGGATGGACTTTATTTCATATTTGTCCAACTGTCATGACACTCACATGATGCAGTTTGCAGTTATTTTCAGAGATACCGCAATCGATGAGCTAGATGACGCTGTTTCTCTTTTCTTGGGAAATATTCTTCATGGCTGCTCCTGGATTTTAACCAGTGACCTTTCTCTTGGGAATCAATCTAACACACTGAGCTATTAGGGAATTTGAGAACAGGTTCTGATTTGTAGTTTACAAGAAGAAAAAGATTGTTCCACATGACAAGAATCTGCATAACTAATCATATGCTAAATAGCTGCAAGTCCAATTTATGTATGAGATAGCCAAGATGATTGTCTATAAAATGATGGTTCCAAACTGTAGTGGATGGTGAGATATGGAGCCTGAAAGTCAAAAGTTCAGAACATTGTTACCTTTTTGCTCATCAGTGCAAATTGCTTTGTTGACTGAAAAATGCTGTGCTCAAAATTTCAAAATAGGCTTCATCATTAATGGGTTAACAAAAATTGTGGTTTTCATCCAGGGTCTCTGAACTCTGTCAAATGCCTAGGATAGAAATAAATGTATGGTTGATTATTCCTGCAATGTTCATATTGAGAGGGATTACTGTATGCTGCCATCCATGAGCAGATTTTAAACTTGTAAACTGTCCATATTCAAGTGGTCCTTGTTTGTGAATACATTGAGTCAATATCTAAAAACTAGGATTATCTGGTCTTTATTTTTTCTCACAGAAAATAAAAATGTTGGCTTATACCATCAGCCTTTTTGGTACTAGCAGTACAGTATGGGATGATGGTATGGGCAGAAGTCCAACAGTCCAATGTACAAATACCTCTGAGCTTGTCTTAATTAAATTTCTCACTGAAACTATGGCTGGCTAGAGCTCCATCTCTTAGGCCCCTTTCACACGGGCGAGTATTCCGCGCGGATGCGATGCGTGAGTTGAACGCATTGCACCCGCACTGAATGCAGACCCATTAATTTCTATGGGGCTGTTCACATGAGCGGTGATTTTCACGCATCACTTGTGCGTTGCGTGAAAATCGCAGCATGCTCCTCTTTGTGCGTTTTTCACACAACGCAGGCCCCATAGAAGTGAATGGGGTTGTGTGAAAATCGCAAGCATCCGCAAGCAAGTGCAGATGCGGTGTGATTTTCACGCACGGTTGCTAGGAGACGATCGGGATGGAGACCCGATCATTATTATTTTCCCTTATAACATGCATAGTAAAATAGCGCTGGAGGGGTTAAAAAAATAAAATAAAA
Organism: Bufo gargarizans; assembly: GCF_014858855.1. NCBI lineage: Eukaryota > Metazoa > Chordata > Amphibia > Anura > Bufonidae > Bufo > Bufo gargarizans. The sequence continues at coordinate 473,085,577 of NC_058083.1, read as the reverse complement.
AATGTAACTCACCTTAGTCCACTTGATAATGCTGCCCGGCATCTCTTCTGTCTCCTTTGCTGAACAGGAGCTGTGGTGACGTCACTCCGGTCATCACATGTTCCATCACATGATCTTTTACCATAGTGAAGAAAAAGGAAATTCAGCAGCTCTCACCTGCCCCTCCTTCAGCTGTGAGCACGGAACGCCCGGGTCAGGTAACGGGCAGCAAATGCGAAAAGAGGTTGAAAGAAATCCAGCTCCACTTGAATAAAGGAATGTAGATTTATTTTGCTTGCGGTAAAAACTCATCCATGAATTACAAAAATAGCAGTCCATAGTGATGGATCATGTGATGGATCATGTGATGACCGGAGTGACGTCACCACAGGTCCTGTTCCTGCAATGAATGCTCACCACAGGTCCTGTTCCTGCAATGAATGCTCACCACAGGTCCTGTCAGGAAAGGAGACAGAAGGAGATGCCGGGATGCGCGATCAAGTGGACTAAGGTGAGTTTAAATTTTTTTTATTTTTTTTAACCCCTCCAGCGCTATTTTACTATACATTCTGTATTCAGAATGCTAATATTTTCCCTTATAACCATGTTATAAGGGAAAATAATACAATCTACAGAACACCGATCCCAGACCCGAACTTCTGTGAAGAAGTTCGGGTTTGGGTACCAAACACGCGTGATTTTTCTCACACGAGTGCAAAACGCATTGCAATGTTTTGCACTCGCGCTGAAAAATTGCGCGTGTTCCCGCAACGCACCCGCACATTTTCCCGCAACGCCTGTGTGAAAGAGGCATTAGACTCCTCTCTATCAAGAATTTATTGTGCAGCCAATGATCACTGTAGTTATCAACACAGTTACCACTAGGGGCAGATTAGAAACGCTGGTGAGCCTGGGAAAAAAATCTCAAACTAGCCTCATAGTGTAGCTGGGTCTAAACTGGCAGCAGATGGGGGCCAGCACAAGTAGACAGATTCAAAAATAGTCATCTGTAGCCACATTGGTGGTAGCAAGATGCCAAAATACAGTGGACGACCCCTTTAAGAAAAGAGGACAGAGCTCTCCAACTCTTTATTTATAGCAAAATCCCACATTTTTGGGGTAAATTTAGAAGAATTTGCAATTTTCTAAATTTAAATTTCTCTGCTTTTAAGACAGACAGTGATACATCACAGTATATTTATTAAATAAGTCAGCAAAGGAAGAAAAAGTCCAGCAGCACAGCTGAATAAATTTCTCAAATGCAACACACCACAGCCACCATGGATCCACCGTACCTCCTCATTCACAAACAGTTTTGCGGTGCTCTAGCCCTCCAGAAACATGTAACGTCCATAAAAATGAAGAAATGTAAATCCTTAAAAGTATTTCTTTATTTGTACTCAGAGAACTTCAGTACGACATACTGGGGCGGCATGCATTCCTCCCACACATAGTAGCGGCGACAGCCGTTTCGCGCAGACACACACGCTTTTTCAGGCCACTGACGTTATTAAATAACATTCTCCTACTTTGTCATTTTGTAAATATAATTTTATTCTATTTTTTACGACATTGTAAGACTTAGAATTTTATAAGTAATTTTTCGTATTTCAAATAAATAAAAAAATTACTTTTTATGGGACCTATTCAGTTCTGAAGTGAATTTGAGGGGATTACATAATATAAAGCACCCATAAATGACCCGATTCTAGAAACTACACCCCTCAAATGATTCAAAACTGATTTTTCTTTTGTTAACCCTTAAGGTATTCCACAGGAATTAAAGGAAACAGAGGTGAAATTTAAAAATGTCATTTTTTTTCTGATTTTCCATTCTAATCTATTTTCTTGTAACACAGCAAGGGTTAACAACAAAACAAAACTCAATATTTATTATTCTTATTCTACAGTTTATAGTAACACCCCACATGTGATCATAAACTGCTGTATGGGCACATGGCAGGGCTAAGAAGTACTTTATGGTGTTTGGAGGGCAGATTTTGCTGGAATGGTTTTCCAGCACCATGTCGCATTTGAAGAGACACTGTATTCCTAGAATGTGAACCCTCAAAAAGTGACCCTATTTTGGAAACTACACCCTTCAAGGAATTCATGAAGGGGTGTAGTAAATGCTTTGACCTAACAGATGTTCCATTGTTTCACAAGGGATAACAATAGAAAAACACATCACAGTTTGTTACCCATTTTCTTCTGAGTACAGCAACACTCCATATGGGCACATAACAGGGCTCAGAAAGGAAGGAGCACTATAGGGCTTCAGGAGGGCAGATTTTACTACAGTGGTTTTCGGGCACCATGTCACATAATCATGTGTATATAATGTGTATATATGCAGCTTAACTAAATTGAAACCCACAAAAAAGTATTTTTGTGAAAATGGGGGGAGAAATAAAGTATTTCCTTGCAAGTAGTTGCTTTTGAGGTGCACTTGCACTTCTGATAGCAGGCACGGTCAGCCTCAGGTCCTGTCTCCTCTCTCCCTGGCTATCAGCTGCCTGCTTCTCCCTATTGTATACAACACACACAATTCATTGGAATCCTAGCCTTTCTTTTCACTTTCCCTGGCAATAAGCTTGATTGATTTCTGACTCTCCTACTTTTTTTCACTCTTCCTGACTCCCTAAGATCATTTTCCTGGCAAACACTGTAAGACCCAACCACTCTCATTCACAGTCCAGCACAGTGTTCTGCTAGGGCACCTCTCTGCCTGCTGGAGCATGGATTGGCTCATCCAGGCTGTCTGTCAGCCTAGGAGCCAATCAGGGCAAGCCCTCCCTCCACTTCCTCTGAGGGTCATGTGAGAACCCTTCATCTTTCTCGATAGTGCTTTTTTTCCCGCTGACATGTGCACTAAAATAACCCCATAAGCTGTTTTAGTGGATTTGTCCAAAACAAATCTGAAAATATTTAGGTTCGCCTGTCGGTGATTTAGTGGATTCAGTTTTACACAATAAAATGTGTTGCCATTTTTTAAAGCCCATGTTTTTTTTTTTTTTTCCTCTGGCAATGGTCTTGTGTAAGGGCTAATTTTTTTATTGCTCAATATTATGCATTTTGTGAGGTAAACAAAAAAAAAACAGCTGCTCTGGCACAATTTTTACTTGCTTATTTTTTTACTGCATTCACCTGGTGGGGAAGTTCATGTGATATGTTTATAGGGCTAGTAATTTATTTTTATTTTTTTGTTGTAAATAACTTAAAGGTGGGGGAGTGCTTTTTTATGTGAAACTTTTATTTTTTTTACTTTTATAAAACACTTTTTAAACTTTTTTTAAACTTTTTTATTTTTGTCCTACTATGAAATGTTAACTTTTGGGGGTCTGATCCCTTTTACAATGCAGTACAATGCTGTAGTGTACTGTATTGGAACTGTCAGTTTTGCACTGGGGCTGGGCCTCATAGACTTCTGTAACTCTCAGGGTTCTGTAACCACCATCGGCACCCTGCGATCGCATTACGGGGAGTCGATGGGTGAGAGATGGATTTCCCAGCATTGACCGGCACATTTAAGGGGTTAATTCGCTGGCATCAGACTTTTCAGCAATGCCGGCGAATACAGTAACAGCCAGACCCCTGCCTCCTGATCGGGCAAGCACAGCTCCTGTGCCCTCCTAACCCACACCATACATTTACGTCACTGGTCGGGAAGTCACTTCCCGCAGCTCTGTACTTGTATGGAGCTGGTTGGGAAGGGTTTTGTACGGATGAGGAGCAGTACTAATGATGCCACATAGTGTAAAGGCTAATGGATCATCAGTGACATGCAGTCCTGGAGTACACAGCTACAAAAATGTTTTAGGGGCGGACAGCCTCATGACACATAATCTGACCAGTCCACCTAGATTTTCTCTGTAGAGTCAATGGCCAGTCTGCCCCTGATTGTCAACTCAATCCATTGTATTTTAGTCTATATTCAGCTTTGGAGATTTCACCTACCAGTGCTTTTCCGATTGCCTCTATTCTGCTGTCAGTGATTGACACTGATATAAGTCTAGTACAAACATCTCAACAAAACATACCATCAAGTTGACAAAAAAATGTTTTAAGAATAAAGTGGTTATTCCATGATTATTATGCTGGGACTCGGAGGATCACTGCAAAGGGCTAATGTACTGCTAAAAGGCTTAATGTATTTTCACTGGTATGTTATTTGATTCCAAGAGCTGAACATGGGAAAACTGCTAAGATATGGTGCCGTACTCAGGAGAAGGGCTGTGTAATCTGATTGCATCAGCCAGTAAGTCTGGCCTAGGTAGCTGAAGTGTGAGGAGCTGCATGGATCTGTGCAGTGTGAGGCCATCTCTTCATGCTGAGGAAAAGTGCCAAACCTCTGAAAGAAAAAAAAAATCTAATAATCTATACATTGTTTAGGACTATAAGGACTTGTGCAAGGCCAGTTAGTAAGGTAATCTCTCATTTATGGCAACAGACCTTACTGCTTGTGGAGAGGGTATATTTCTTCAGCGCCCACCACACTTCTTTAAAGGACTGGTCAATCCATTTGCGTTTCTGCATCTTGCAGTCTAGGAATTGCAGTGTGATATTGTGAGAGCCTTGCACACCTTTGGTCAATCGGACTCTAGAGAGACTGAACTTATTCTCACAAGTGTAATTTGCCAAGAATACATCAATAAAGCTTGTTGGACCTGTTATCTTACATTGGTCTCCTTATTGCCTTGCACCCAACACCTGCACTGCTGCATTGTTGCATTGTTTCACTTCAAGGGACTGATGCCTTGCACTCATCCACCTAACATATAGGGTACCCTACCTAACATCAGGCAGGAGCCGCAGAAAGTCCAGGTTGTGCCCCAAGTAAAGAAAGGGTGCACCCTCCATTCACTGGAGTGAGGTCAGCAACTGTAAACCACTATAGTATGAAGCTATAGTACATTGAGTATATTATATGTAGATGCTAGGACATAGCTCTTCCATCAGCGTGTCTAGTCCTTTGAATCAAGGGGAGGGGGTGTTTGCAGAGCACAGGGGGTGTTACAGAGCAGTGCTCAAAGGATTCACCCCCGCCTCCTGGTGCTCAAACTTTTCATTTGCATACAAATAAAAATGCTGTTTTCTCTGCAGCTGTTTATCGTACAGACAAAAGAAATGTGTAGTTTTAATCAGCATGATGAGCTCTACCAGCCAGTATGTCTGGTTTAATACAGTTGATACTGGTGACAGAAGCACTTTAATATCTTGCCATGATGGTACGTTGGGTTCTTTAGTCTCGGAATAGATGTTTTTATAATACATGCACAATTCCTTCACCTCTTTGATCATAATGAATTTTAACAATGAGTACTGGTCTTTTTTACTGCTGAGACCAAGATGACAGGTCACAGGATGTGAGCGTAACCTGACTCTGAACAACTGACTCTTGAGATCACAGTTGAGTTCATTAGGGTTATGTCGTCCTCACAGATATATTGCTGCATTTGTTGACCTCATTTAAAGAGAGTACAATTTGGGACTAACTTTAAACTTTAATTGCTCTTGCGGATAGAATTTCAGCTGTGGCTGCCTATTATAATATTCTACTCTTCATCTAGTTTCTGCATTGCCTGGCCAAGTAACACAAAAAGATACATTTTCATTACAAGTTATCACATTTATCAAGGTGATATATTATAAATATTATACTCTGGTATGATTTCATGTATGTTTCTTCAGGTGTAGCTTGTCCATAATAAGAACACTTATTTGGATGGATTTGGTTTGACAAATGTTCCGAAAAATCCATCCCACCCACATCATTTATATCAGAGTTATATTTACTAGCCAATTGAAAGATATGATTAAAGCTAATTCCGAACATGCTACCATTAGTCCGGATGGGCTTATTACTAGTTAAACAGTCAACACATTTCAACATATATCAGACTGAACAATTGAAGAAAATATGATCCTGATTTATGGCTACTTGCGGTTCATATAATGCTGTACTAGAGCCAAAACAAAAGGAAACTGGAAATATATAAGCAAACAGTGCAAATTCCTGAAGCAAGGAGGAATTGTGTGCAATAGTGTCTGTTTCTGCTTCATTAACCCCCAATCTATTCTGAGTTATAAGCCCAAATAAGATGCAGGAGAAATGTATACTGCATACACTCTAAGAAAATGCTGTGTGATTTGCAGGCAGTATGTGATAAAGGAGAAGGAGCTGAGCACATCGATATATAATGGGAAAATATTCTGCATAATTTATCAGTTATTAATTTATTTCTCTGCTCATATAGAGCTAAGTTTCTATGGCAGTGGGTATGGAACTAATGTGTTAACCAAAGATTTGACTTTGGGCTAATCCTAAGAGCATTGTCCTAACAGGTTCCTGGTATTCACCCTCTAACCCCTAAACAGGGATCTGAACTTTACTACAGGGGAGCCAACAGGCTGCTGCCTCCTGGAGTAGTCTCTGTGTGATTAACAGCTGACCCAATAGGGGTCAGAGACACCAGTGCAGAGCACTAATTGGTCAGGCAAAATCATAGTCAGGGACAGGTTGAGGTCAGGCTGGCAAAGTATGTGCAATACGGTAATAAGTCCGAGATCAGGGCAGGCAGCGCAGGATCAATACAGGTAACAGACACGGATCAGGTTGCGAATGGTCAATACAGGTAAATGAGCAGAGATCAATACACGGGCAGACAGCAGATCAGAACACCTTTGCTGAGAGTTTAGTACACTAAGGAACCATATTGCTCAGGCAAATTTTTGCAGGGTAAGGTGCCTTAAATACCCCAGGACTGCCAGCTATTGGCTGGTGAAGATTAGATCACATGCACTGGCCTTTTAGGAGCCAGAGGGAGTGTATTCCCTACAGGAGAGAGATGGAGAGGTTTCAGGCTGTGTGAGATTGTGGAGCAGCTCTTCCTGTATAATGTTTGTGCATAATTGTATTGGAACTGTCATTTGGCATTTTGGGCTCTAGATGCCGCTGTTTCCACACACAGCTAAAGTGACTGCTGGATTTGAATATGCAAAGGAGCTGATGACTCATGCTTATGATTCATGCAAGCTGTGTTGCTGAGAAGAACAGGAAGGAGAGAGTGTCAGACATCTTGGGAGGATGGTGTGTGTGAGGCACAAGCTGGTCTCATCACGGCGTTGGAGTGTCCGGCAGTGATCGGGGTACAAACATAGAAACATAGAATGTGTCAGCGGATAAGAACCATTTGGCCCATCTAGTCTGCCCAATATACAGAATACTATGAATAGACCCTGGCCCTATCTTATATGAAGGATGGCCTTATACCTATCCCATGCATGCTTAAACTCCTTCCCTGTATTTGCAGCTACCACTTCTGCAGGAAGGCTATTCCATGCATCCACTACTCTCTCAGTAAAGTAATACTTCCTGATATTACTTTGAAACCTTTGCCCCTCTAATTAAAAAAGGATATCCTCTTGTAGCAGTTTTTCTTCTATTAAATATTTTCTCCTCTTTTACCTTGTTGATTCCCTTTATGTATTTAAAAGTTTCTATCATATCCCTTCTGTCTCGTCTTTCTTCCAAGCTATACATGTTAAGGTCCTTTAATCTTTCCTGGTAAGTTTTATCCTGCAATCCATGTACTAGTTTAGTAGCTATTTTCTCAACTCTCTCCAAAGTATCGATATCCTTCTGGAGATATGGTCTCCAGTACTGAGCACAATACTCCAAATGAGGTCTCACTAGAGCTCTGTAGAGCGGCATGAGCACCTCCCTCTTTCTACTGGTAATTCCTCTCCCTATACACCCAAGCATCCTGCTAGCAGTTCCTGCTGCTCTATGACATTGTCTGCCTACCTTTAAGTCTTCTGAAATAATGACCCCTAAATCTCTTTCCTCAGATACTTAGGTTAGGACTGTATCACTGATTTAATATTCTGCTCTTGTTTTTTTACGTCCCAGGTGCCTTATCTTGCACTTATTAACATTAAATTTTAATTGTCAGATTTTTGACCATTCGTCTAGTTTTCCTAAATCATTTTCCATTTGGTGTATCCCTCCAGGAACATCAACCCTGTTACAAATCTTTGTGTCATCAGCAAAAAGACACACCTTACCATCGAGGCCTTCTGCAGATTCACTGATAAAGATATTAAACAATATGGGTCCCAGAACAGATCCCTGAGGCACCCCACTGGCAACAAGACCATGGTCTGAATATACTCCATTGACTACAACCCTCTGTTGTCTTTCCCTCAGCCACTGTCTAATCCATTCAACAATATGGGAGTCCAAGCTCATAGACTGCAATTTATTCATAAGCCTTCTATGTGGGACAGTATCAAAAGCCTTACTAAAGTCTAGATAAGCGATGTCTACTGCACCTCCGCCATCTATTATTTTAGTCACCCAATCAAAAAAATCTGTAAGATTAGTTTGACATGATCTCCCTGAAGTAAACCCATGTTGTTTTTAATCTTTCAATACATGGGATTTTAGATGTTCCACAATCCTCTCCTTTAGTATGGTTTCCATTAATTTCCCCACTATTGATGTCAGGCTTACTGGCCTATAGTTGCCCGATTCCTCCCTACTACCTTTCTTGTGAATGGGCACAACATTTGCTAATTTCCAATCTTTTGGGACGACTCCTGTTACCAGTGATTGGTTAGATAAATCTGTTAATGGTTTTGCTAGTTCACCGCTAAGCTCTTTTAATAGCTTTAGGTGTATCCCATCAGGCCCCTGTGACTTATTTGTATTGATTTTAGACAGCTGACTTAGAACCTATTTTTCTGTAAAGACACATGCATCAAAAGATCCATTAGTCTTCCTCCCTAACTGAGGTCCTTTTCCTTCATTTTCCTTTGTAAAAACTGAACAGAAGTATTCATTGAGGCAGTCAGCTAGTTCTTTATCTTCTTCCATATACCTTCCTTCTTTTGTTTTTAATTTGGTAATTCCATGTTTTATAGTTATATAGAATATAGTGGGCACTCAATACCTGTAGCTACATATAGGGTACAACACATTTATTTATTATTATACAATATACATATATATAACTCAATAAAATTCTAAAAAATGGCAATTAATATACTCATAAAAGTTGCAATTAATATATTCCTAAAAAATTCCACTCCTATAAATTTATATCCTGTGTTGAAAGTTCATATGTCAAAATCCGTATGCTGTATTAAAAATTCCTTTGAGGATTTGCCACATCAATTGGCGATAAAAAGATATTAAATTATAGTGCAGTTCACTTGATGTGCTGTATACCAAAATTAGTACGGATATACGGGGTAATGTTGAATAATTCCAGGGATGGTATAATGCAGTATATTGACGGTACTTACTGCGTTAGTCCACTCTTTTTATATCTCTGACCGTAATGGCGTCCCACTACAGATCAGGTCACTCACCCTTCTTCTTATGGGTTATGGCGTGTATCGCTCACCAGTTCGTCCCGATGTCAGTTCCCACATTCATTCAATGGCGCTCTTCCTGCTTGAGTTCAGCGTCCCACGTGTAGTGTCACGTGATCGGAGCTTTAACACTTTGTGACGTGATCTCTGCTTTGTTCCAGAGGCGGTACCAACCTCTATGCGGAGAATCACTCGCAGGTGCTGTGAGCAGTTTTTTTGGAAACAGTCCTTGTTGGATACTGACAATAGCTTTTAAGATGCTCTACAGTTTCTTCTTTAACGCTGGGATCTCATCCGCTATCGCTATACGCGTTTCGGGGTTCCGTACCCCTTCATCAGTAGCTGGTTTATGAGATCCTTCTCCCTTCTTTAAATACTGTTATAAGTTCCGCCCCTTGTTCTAATTGAGATTCTCTCCAAAATCTGGTTAGGAGGCTCTAAAAATCGGAGTAGTTGTATCTGCCTTTTTTCGCATGTGTATATATTCGCATATAATTTTCCATGCGATTTTTTTGAGAAATTTTTCGCAATTTTTTCTTTCATTTTTTAACTTACTATAACGGTTATTCATGTTCACAGGATATTATTCGCAACTTACTAATTCTTCCTATTCACAGACATGATTAGTATCCAATATTCAAAGGTTTATAAGTATTTCCTATCCTAGTTCTTAATTGTCATTTAATATTTATCATACAATATTGAAAAACATCATAAATAAAATAATCATAAAACAATAAATTATGTTAAAATTTTGTTAAAATATTCCACTATATATTGCAGTAATTCATTATTTGTTTTTTGAATTATGATGTCAAAAAAGGCAGATACAACTACTCCGATTTTTAGAGCCTCCTAACCAGTTCACGTCACAAAGCAGAGATCACGTCACAAAGTGTTAAAGCTCCGATCACGTGACACTACACGTGGGACGCTGAACTCAAGCAGGAAGAGCGCCATTGAATGAATGTGGGAACTGACATCGGGACGAACTGGTGAGCGATACACGCCATAACCCATAAGAAGAAGGGTGAGTGACCTGATCTGTAGTGGGACGCCATTACGGTCAGAGATATAAAAAGAGTGGACTAACGCAGTAAGTACCGTCAATATACTGCATTATACCATCCCTGGAATTATTCAACATTACCCCGTATATCCGTACTAATTTTGGTATACAGCACATCAAGTGAACTGCACTATAATTTAATATCTTTTTATCGCCAATTGATGTGGCAAATCCTCAAAGGAATTTTTAATACAGCATACGGATTTTGACATATGAACACAGGATATAAATTTATAGGAGTGGAATTTTTTAGGAATATATTAATTGCAACTTTTATGAGTATATTAATTGCCATTTTTTTGAATTTTATTGAGTTATATATATGTATATTGTATAATAATAAATAAATGTGTTGTACCCTATATGTAGCTACAGGTATTGAGTGCCCACTATATTCTATATAACTATTTAACTTTCTTGTGTGGTTGGGGTGAACCGCATTTAGTGTGAGCACCTGTTCATGATATCAGGAGGGGTGAGCTACTATATATATACGATTTTGAATTCCATGTTTTAGTTTCCTTTTTTCATTTATGTATCTGAAGAATGTCTTATTACTTTTTTTCACTGACTGAGCTAATTTATCTTCTGCCTGTGCTTTAGAAGCTCTTATAACTTGTTTGGCCTCTCTCTGCCTAATCTTACAAATTCCCCTGTCATCCTCTTTTTTTATAATTACTAAATGCTATCTTTTTGTTTTTAATGATTTTGGCCACTTCTGCTGAGTACCACAGTGGTCTCTTCCATTTTTTTGCTTTTACTGACTAGCCTAATGCAATTATCTGTTGCCTTCAATAGTCCCACTTTTAAGTAGTCCCATTTCTCCTGGACTTAATTGAAACTGTTCCAATCTGATAGGGACTCGTATACTTCTAATCTAATTTTAGAAAAGTCAGTTTTTCTAAAATCTAAAACTTTTGTTTTTGTGTGGTATGACTCAGTCACTGTACTTATAGTAAACCACACTGACTGGTGATCACTAGATCCCAAGCTTTCCCCTACAGTTATATCAGATACCAAATTCCCATTTGTGAATACTAAATCTAAAATGGCCTCCTTCCGGGTTGGCTCCTTAATTATTTGCTGTAGAGATAATCCCAGTAAGGAATTTAGAATATCTGTACTCCAGGCAGAACTAGCTATTTTGGTTTTCCAGTTTACATCAGGAATATTAAAGTCTTTCATGATGCCAACTTCCCCTTTCAATGTAATTTTAGCTATTTCCTCAACTAGTAGATCATCTAATTCTTTGACTTGGCCAGGTGGTCTATATATCACACCTACACAAGTTACCTTATGATTATCAAGCTGAAACGTAACCCAAACTGACTCTAAATAGGTCTCACTAACTTGTATTAAATTAGATTGTATGCTATATTTTACATACAGGGCCACCCCTCTCCCTTTCTTGCCTTCCCTGTCTTTCCTATATAGACAGAACCCTTGTAATGTTATATCCCAGTCATGGGGTGATAGTAGAGAGGGACTGTGACCCATTCCGTACCCAGATCCTATCCTCAGGAGTAGGGATTGCCTCCAGCATAGCTGATTGGAGCTTTGAAAGAAAAGGCAGAACTACTCAGCAAGGCCGCAGGTGTGCTTACAGTCCTGGAACTGTTCTGATGGGAGACATCCTCTGTTATCAGATGGGAACAGGTCAGTGAACCTGGGATTTGTTGTGTTCATCGCACTGTTTTAGTGGTACCTGAAGAATCTGAGACTGAGCTTGTACCTGCCATTAGTTAGATAGGTAGGATTTGTATTAGTCAGGCTGCCTGGGATTGCTTGCGGCACAGTATCAACTTTTTTTAGGCTCTGCTGGGCACGCCACCGAGTTAGGGTCCACTAGCTGGACTAGGACAGGACTTAAGGGTGGGGAAATATTACCTTGTTTATTCCTACATCGTTATGTTGGTTGTCAATGTTTAGTAAAGTTCAATGTTTAGTAAAGTTTCATTGGTTACTAAAAGCTGGAGTTTGTGTCGCTTTTCTCGTCTGTGACTTTGCCGTATCCTGGGGAGCCCACCCTGATACACGGCTTTCAACTGGGCATAGTCCGCAGGATACAGCGACCGTTATGGACGGGAACGAGGCAGGAGACCGTCCTCCGGCGCCAGTGATGCCGGATAAGGACCCAGCCCAGGGTTCATAGGCGGAAGACCAGCTTGCCCCCAACAACATGGCCAGCCCAGTAGGATACATCCCTGTAGGGGCACTGCTGCGTCATCTGCCAAAGTATGACGGTAGAAACATGACATTGCAGGACTGGACTGAAAGGGTGCGAAATAAAAAAATAAATAAAAAACAAAACCAAGGGTGTCAATAGCCTAGTATATATACACACAGTGGTGCGGCTCTATACAAAAAATACCACCCAATATCCTGGGGTAACTGGACAAGCTTATACGTACAAGAAAAAAACTGAGAACGAAGACGTCCAATGGTGAAAAAATATTATACTTTATTAAATGCTTAGTCAGTGAATAATAAAATGCCATAAAAACAAGGGGAGTAGGGAGCACAGACGCCATCCCAGCTCTACAGTGTCGACATAGAAAATCACAAATCTATTAAACATTAATGTAATTACATATGAGTCCAAATGAAAGGTATGGCTGAATTGCTAAAATGATGTGGGTAGTGACCAGAGGATAATCCACACACAAGCATAACCCATGCAACAGGCAATGGTGTGACCTAACTGGACCTATGTCCCACCTATGTAACAATACGCCAGACCAAATGATGGAATGTAAGTAAATGAAGGGACTCACCAAGGATAGATGCAACCTGGATGTCTGGGATGGCGTTACCCCTGAAAGGGTGCGAAGTGCGGTTAAAATGTGTAACCTGACCCTCGAACTGCGGGCAGGGTGGTTTATGCTCAGGGTGTGGTTGGTTGTCGGCTGTGTTGGGTGTTGGGTGTTGGCCATGCCACCGCATATACCCTGCTATATCCAGTTTTGCACACAGTGAATTTTTCTGTTCGTTTTGAGTTGCAAAGCGAAATTTTTCCTGGTATAAGGGATGATCCATTTATGTGGTAGATGATTTATGTTTATTGTTACCCCACTATCAATACCTAGTATCCCCACACTACTGTTACTGTATTTTATCTCATTGATCAGTACTTTCTGTGTTGGATTAACTGGTGATACAATGTGTCTCAAGTTATGGTTACAGTATATACCTATGAAATATTTATTACCACATATTACCTCTGCTTTGGGGTTTGCCTGTTTTCTCTACTATTCAACACTCCCTGCTTTTTTTACTCATTAATGTATTGACTAATCAAGATGTTATTTTTGTATTTATCTATGTGTGGTTTTGATTACTTTTAGGTTTTCTGATATAATCCCACACATGTTTTGTTATATTGTGTATCTATGGATAACAGTATAGTGCCACTTAATCTCTTATTTCTTTGACCAGCTCATTAAGAAGGCCGCACATGCTCAGTTTCATCTTTCAACTGCCTCCTGACTTGTGATAGGGAGAGAGCTGCAGTGGAATGGACACGCCCCCTGAGCTGAAGCAGAGAAGACACTCCCCTTGAGCTGTCAGCCTGATCTGAAATCTAGCAGAGCAAAGGATGGGGAGATTTCTGGATACATGTGAGGTACAGGGCTTGTTCAGGCTTTGTTAGAAAGAGGTTGTCATGGACTATATGATGTCTGATTTTCATTATTATAAATAATGTTTTAAATAACACATATGAGAACCTTATTGGCTGCCAAGGATGCCATACGACTATGATTATTTGGTTCAACAAACAAATGAATGAAAACACTGCATAATAATATTTAAATCCCCCAAATCACCCTCTGTATACAAGGGAATAATCTTGGTAACAGGTAATAACAGGTACCATGACACCTTTGACTACAGACACCATAGGAGAGGAGCTAGCATGGTAGCTAGCTAGACAATAGAGGTCACAAAAGCTCTACAAGTTGTTCTTACTGCAGGGGTGCACCACCAATGAGGCCAGGTGTGGCGATCGCCTCAGGCAGCACCAGGTAGGGGTGAGAGGGGGCAGCATAAGTACCATGGGCAATGAGCGCTTTCATTGTGGCAAAGTGTTTAGTTTAAGAAATTGGCATGGGGGGCGTTTCAGTTTTCGCCTCAGGCAGCAGAAAGGCTATGTGCACCCCTATGTTACTGTTACCTGTATTCTGCTGATTTCACTGGGGTTAGCAATCATGGGCTTAAAATTTCCTTGTAGCTTATTTTTCCTATTTCACGGATCACAAAATCTGGTAAAGAAATGTTCTAAAAATGTAAGAACATGCTTCATTTTATAAGTGAAGGGTCATCAGAGGTAAAGCTTTAGTCCTTAGTAAGTTGTGCATATTCTAAGCAGATAGTCCACAGTGCATATATCAGAAGAAAATGTATTCATTCCTGTGATATCACTGTTAGGGAAGAAGAAATATGTCTTATGCACTGGGTATTACTTTCATTAGGAACATCACAGCAAAGTCACATAAATAACCATAAACCAGGGATAACCACTGTACAAAGTGAAGCGCGTTACATAAATAATCATAAGGCAAACTATAAGTCACACAGTTAATAATCATAAATACTAATTAGATATACTGACTACCTTTAATGAATGTGGAGTACAACAGTGTTTCATAAGAACTATCGTGTTATCGCAGTCAGGGGTCAAAATACCCTTAAGATTTAACATTTCCTCCCTGCATTTCTCAAGTAATCCAACCAGGCGTTAAGAAAAGAAAACATCAGTTGAATCCCTACCAGAATGAGACTCCACACTGGGAATCCAAGAGTCACCAGTGATTTTTTTTGTCTTGTGTCCATAAAGTCATTTCTTTTTGCAAAATACAGTAATCATACAGGGCAAATGTATTAATCAAAACGCACCACAATTCTAGAGTAATGGTGAATTCCATTCCTCTCTTGCTCCTTGAATTTGTTGCCTATTTTCTGTTGTTCTGCTCATGGTTCTGACCTCTGTCCCATCCTTTGACTACGTCTTTCCCTCATCCTACTGCATGTCGAATCCTGATCACTCTGATGACATGTGATGACCCTTGTCTCCATTTCTGACCACTAGGGTTGCAGTACACTGAAATTAATGACTATTCTGGGGACCGTAACAATAGTCAGTCGGCACTGCAATATACCTGCTGGTCGGTGCACGTGTCCCAGGGTTGACGTCCCAAATTCAACAATGATAGGAAAAGACCGGCACTCTGTAGTTTGTAAAGTTGCTTTTTTATTGTCACATATCTCTGGTACTATGACGCGTTTCAGCAATAAATATGCCTTTTTCAAACAGTGTGTAAATACATCAACAAATGCATTAAAATAGCCCGTCCCAACAAAACAATCAATCAATTAACTATGGACATCACGTGACCGTGACTGCAAGGTAAACATGCAAATCAGGTGACAAAAAAAGAAGAAAAAAAGGAAAAAACATTATCAACAATAACAAATGTTGCGTTATCCAATTCATATTTTAGTCTCTGATTATTCTGAAAATCCAGATCACTTAGCTTCAAGAGTCACCAAACTGGGAATCAGAGCGAAGAACCTATAAAAAAAACTATAGAAAACTATTCAGTGCATACTTGCAATTCAGACCTTTAGGCAAAATTCGAGACAGATTTCATTTCCTCTAACCAACTATATCAACTACATTGCATCTTTTGGCACAGATTCATCGATGATGTCTTTTGCGTGTGGCGGGGCGACATTCGAACCCTACAAGAGTATAATTTCTCTATAAATGCGATCTGGCCTGAATCACAATTCACTCTTCATTTTGACAAATGGAGATATCCATTTTTAGACAACTGGGTCATCAGGGGAGTGAATGGTCTGTTGGAAACTGACCTTTATGTAAAAAATACAGATCGGAATAGTCTACTCATGTACACTACTAACCACTCAGTTTCCACCAAACAATCACTCCCCTACTCTCAGTACCAGAGAGTCAAGCAGATTGTGAGTGATCCCACTATACATGAAATGAGATTGGATGAAATGACTCGAAAATTCTGACAAAGAGGTATCCCCCACGTCTATTACAACAACAAAGGGAAAGAATCCATGAGGTTCACATTCAAGAGAAAACCCCAAAACAACCTCTCATACCTTTTGTAGTGAAATATCACCAATTGATGAACAAAGTTAGAACAACCATTAATAAACACTGGAGCATTGTACAAAAATCGTACCCGCAAATTGAGGAATTTAAGAATCTTCCCATGTTTTGTTACAATAGAACAGATAATATCGGAGATAAAAATATTAGAGCCGATATTGCAGTAATAAATGTGTACTGAAACAAAGTATATTCTCTACAACAAAACATGGCACCGATCCCTGTTTGAACTGTACACATTGCTCCAGTGTTATTAAGGGTTCCTGATGGACTCATCCACCCACAGGGGAAAACATTTTTTTTTTAACCTGTGACAGCAAACTTGTCATCTATACTCTAAAATGTCAATGCAGATTACTTTATGTAGGAAAGACATCAATGTGCATGAAAGATCGCATTAGCAAGCACAAATCTACTATTCGAAAAGGTAACTTACTACTACCAATTCCTCAACATTTCCATTCACAGAAACACACCATTGCGCAATGGCGCTTTCAAATCATTGAGGAAATACCACAGTCTAGATGTAGGGGGTACAGAAATTCTTGATTACTGAAACGCGAAGCATATTCGATACACCGCCTCCAGACCTTAGGTCTGAATCGCGAGTATGCACTGAATAGTTCTCTATATAATAGGTTTTTTGCTCTGATTCCCAGTTTGGTGACTCTTGAAGCTAAGTGATCTGGATTTTCAGAATAATCAGAGTCTAAAATATGAATTGGATAATGCAACATTATCATTATTGTTGATAACGTTTTTTCTTTTTTTCTTCTTTTTTTTTGTCACCTGATTTGCATGTTTACCTTGCCGTCACAGTCACGTGATGTTCATAGGTAATTGATTGATTGATTGTTTTGTTGGGGCGGGCTATTTAAATGCATTTGTTGATGTATTTACACACTGTTTGAAAAAGGCATATTTATTGTCGAAACGCATCACAGTACCAGAGATATTATTCTGGGGACCCTGTCCTGACAAACAAACCAAGAAAGTTGTATCTCCTTGAGGGGGTTAAGTTATGAACAGGGTGATACCTTAGACTTTGCTGTCCTATCTAACTAGTGCTATACTAATTGATTATTTTGCAGGCTTAGGCCCAGGAGAGGCAAGTCTAATAATGTTAGTTTTCTATCTGATGAAGTTACCTTGTCATTGGCAGATGGGCTCACACAAGTTGATCAACCTAAAATTTCTATGTATAGTAAATATAGCATTGATGGAATTCAAAACAATTTGTAATATTTGGATATGTCTTAGGGTACTTTCACACTTGTGTTTTTCTTTTCCGGCACAGTTCCATCACAGGGGCTCTATACCAGAAAAGAACTGATCAGTTTTATCCCCATGCATTCTGAATGGAGAGTAATCCGTCCAGGATGCATCAGGTTGTCTTCAATTCAGTTGTTTTGACTGATCAGGCAAAAGAGAAAACCGCAGCATGCTACGGTTTTATCTCCGGCGAAAAAAACTGAAGACTTGCCTGAACGCCGGATCCGGCATTTTTTCCCATAGGGATGTATTAGTGCCGGATTTGTCGTTCAGAATACCGGAATGCCACATCCGTAGTTCCGTTATGCGCATGCGCAGACTGAAAAATAGGTGAAAAAAATAAATGCCGGATCCGTTTTGCCGGAGGACACCGGAACGACGGATCCGGCATTTCAATGCATTTTTTCGACTGATCAGGCATTTTTAAGACTGATCAGGATCCTGATCAATCTTACTAATGCCATCAGTTAGCATACATTTTGCCTGATCCGGCAGGCAGTTGCGGTGACGGAACTGCTTTCCGGATCTCTCTGCCGCAAGTGTGAAAGTAGCTTTAGTAGTTAAAGGGAATCTGTCACATGCAGTTCAATGTGCAGACAACATGGTATAGAGCTGGAGGAGCCATGAATATTAATATATAGCTTTGTGGGGAAAACATTCAGGATAACTTTAATCCTTACTCTTTCTATGCTTAGATGTCCAATAGGTGGTCCACCCACTAAACTCCTTAGCATAGAAAGGGCAATAAAATGCAAGGTATACTGAAACATTTCTAAAGGAATTTAAAAAAATATATATCTATATATATCTATATATTTATTACAGTATGCTACTGCAAGTGGTGTTCTCTCTAGACCAAAGTGACGCAGATAAACAATTAAAGCAGCAGTACAGTGTAAGGATCATTACATATTACAGTTAGATAGATAGATAGATAGATAATGCAAAAAAGCAGCACATCAATGATATAAATAGGAGTTGGGTGCCAGCAACCAGGGCCAAGATCCCCGGCCACAGTATATACAAATAGTCTCAGCACTTCAGTAGTTTGCAATCAAAATGGTGGTTTATTCAGTCATGTACAGACAGCAATTAGAGATGCACAAATCGCACAAAGTAGCTGCCACCATTTCACAGATCAGAAGACAAGGATAGAGGCATCTCCCTCCGAAAATAGATATTTTTTTCAATAGTTTTTTAAAATGTTATTTTAAAAAGCATAACAAATCTGACAATGTAGTGTGTTATTACCTAAAGAAATCCCCCAAAAAACGGAAACCTGAGTCTTCAAAGATTCGCTCATTTCTAATTGATAGATTGATATCTTTTTTATGTTTTTGCTGTGTGAACGTCTTACTTTTTATAATATTTTTCTTACAATTAAGTAAATGATGTACTTGTGTAGCATATTAACCAAATTATGTTTTTTTTAGATTTAAGCTAAAGCTTATTAAAATAATTATAGGTATTAGACACTTTTGCTGCTTTAGTGCCTAGAGGCAAATTGTAGAAATAATTATTCTGTCCCAACCCCTCCTTTAACACTGGGTTTTAAGGGAATTTGCTGACTATGAATGGCATTTCTTTTTCTGGTGTCATTCATTAATCTCTTGTTTTGCATTTGTTGCATACTGATTTTCAGATCAGCCCTTTATTGTGACATGCCATCTGACATTATAGAAAAATGTTTCTCTGTATAAAATGTCAAAGAGCTTTGTGTCTATGACTCGCCTTTTGGGAATCAGCTCTACACAATGTAGTAATCATGGTACCTCACATTGAGAGTATCACAGATGTAACAGAAAAGGAAGTGAAACTCACAGAGAGAATGCTTCCTTATTAGTAGAGGTGGGCAACATTTTCGGTAAAATGAGCCTGAAGAGCATGAATATTATAGAAGGGCTGTCAGCTATTTGTATTCTCCACAATATAGTAACTTTGAAGCATTTTTTCTTAGAATTGTGCTATTCCTCCGGTATTCCTATTAGAAATTTCTGACTAAATTGACAGCAGGGTGTTAGCAGTTGGGGTGTGTCCCTCCATACTGTGTCTTTGTCCAGTAAGTGCTGCCAGTGTCAGAATGTGCAGGGATACACCTCTTTGTCAAGAGGAATGGTAACACCCAGTTGTCAATGTATTCATACATTTCTAGGAAGAACAGGAGAACAGGAGTAATAAAAAAAATAAAAAAATAAAAAATATTATTTTATGACTTTTTGTCACTAAAACAAATATGTCAAGAGAGGTGACAGGTCCTCTTAAGGCTAGTTTCGTACTAACGTTAAAATCTTCCGGCAGCCTGCCGGGGTGTCCCCTTCCAGCATCCATTATCAGGCTTGACAATAACAGATAGTTGGTTACAAATGGGTCAACACTGAAAGCAAAGCTATGATAGAAGGAAAATAATTATATATGCCACAATAAAATGGAATATAACCGGGTTTGATATTTTTTAAATGCAATATTTTATTATAAAAAAAACTGTGTAAATTATATTGGATTTCTTTTTTATTTAAGGAGCTTATTTAATGCCATGTCTTAATGTAATGATAGCTCAGAATGCTCACGATACAACATTTATCAACTTTTTGTCATTTGAAGATTAAAGCAGCATTCTTTTAGTCATACACGTGGTTTCTTCTACCAGCACAATCCTTAAGGGTTACGGTCTGCTCTAAAATATGGACTGAAAGAAGCCATTATTTATCAGCTATCTATTACTAATAATTGATAAGAATTCAAGAACTTTGATATTCTGACATTGCATCATAGGATCACACTAAGGCCTATTGGTTTTCAGTAAATTATACTTCTAAGCAAAATCCAGGAAAGCAAACCAAACTTGACTTAACTATTTGATTGCAGACTATTGTTACTTTGGAAGCCCGTGCCCACCGTTACCCCACTCTCAAAGGCGTTGCTTCCCTGAACTATCTTTCTTTCCTCCGGCAATCCAGACCCACAGGCTCTCCTCTGCTTCCTTCCCGCGGGCCCAGCCGCCAGACTCATCTGTGTCCCTGCAGGCTGCAGCCTGTTTCTTGCCAGCAAAACCTCTTTGCTTTGCCCATAGGGCACTTGCGCGCTCCCTAGCTCCTAAAGGATCAGCACGTATACCTTAATTCACACCATTCAATGGCTGATCGCCTTTGGGTACTTAAGGCACCTTCCACTGTGGGAGAGTACCTGAGCAATAGGTTGTTTAGTTTTGTAGTTCCCTGCTAAAGTGTGCTGTATCCGTTTTAGTGATGAGCGGCAGGGGCAATATTCGAATTTGCGATATTTCACTAATATTTTGTAGAATATTCATCATATATTCACGAATTTGAGAATTCGCTATTATTTTCTTGATTGCCAAAATCGGCAATGTAATATTCGCGTAAAGCGCGCGCAATACAGGCGTGGGTCACTTTTGCTACATTTTCCAAGCTGCTAGAAATTTCCTGAGACTCGAGAAAATGGTTGGCACGACAGAACATTAAAAATGGCTTTATATGCAGATATAGTGCGCCAAAATCGGCAATTAATGATGCACATATTTTGGCTCAATGGGTGAAACGTCATATTTTAGCCGGTCTGACTACATATTACTGATTGGTGCAGTATGTATTGTTGTAACATCACAGCACTATGTCTGTAGCATGTATGTATGGACAGCAGAACCTATCACACTACCTAACACCCTGCACTGCGACAGCCACACTATATCAGGATATGACCTACACGGACTATCTCCCACTAACTATCTGTATTATATACAGACTTGGACAAAATTGTTGGTACCCTTTGGTCAATGAAAGAAAAAGTCACAATGGTCACAGAAATAACTTTAATCTGACAAAAGTAATAATAAATTAAAATTCTATAAATGTTAACCAATGAAAGTCAGACATTGTTTTTCAACCATGCTTCAACAGAATTATGTAAAAAAATAAACTCATGAAACAGGCATGGACAAAAATGATGGTACCCCTAACTTAATATTTTGTTGCGCAACCTTTTGAGGCAATCACTGCAATCAAACGCTTCCTGTAACTGTCAATGAGACATCTGCACCTCTCAGCAGGTATTTTGGCCCACTCCTCATGAGCAAACTGCTCCAGTTGTGTCCGGTTTGAAGGGTGCCTTTTCCAGACTGCATGTTTCAGCTCCTTCCAAAGATGCTCAATAGGATTGAGGTCAGGGCTCATAGAAGGCCACTTTAGAATAGTCCAATTTTTTCCTCTTAGCCATTCTTGGGTGTTTTTAGCGGTGTGTTTTGGGTCATTGTCCTGTTGCAAGACCCATGACCTGCGACTGAGACCAAGCTTTCTGACACTGGCTAGTACATTTCTCTCTAGAATTCCTTGATAGTCTTGAGATTTCATTGTACCCTGCACAGATTCAAGACACCCTGTGCCAGACGCAGCAAAGCAGCCCCAGAACATAACAGAGCCTCCTCCATGTTTCACAGTAGGGACAGTGTTCTTTTCTTGATATGCTTCATTTTTTCGTCTGTGAACATACAGCTGATGTGCCTTGGCAAAAACTTCGATTTTTGTCTCATCTGTCCACAGGACATTCTCCCAGAAGCTTTGTGGCTTGTCAACATGTAGTTTGGCATATTCCAGTCTTGCTTTTTTATGATTCGTTTTCAACAATGGTGTCCTCCTTGGTCGTCTCCCATGTAGTCCACTTTGGCTCAAACAACGACGGATGGTGCGATCTGACACTGATGTTCCTTGAGCATGAAGTTCACCTTGAATCTCTTTAGAAGTCTTTCTAGGCTCTTTTGTTACCATTCGGATTATCCGTCTCTTAGATTTGTCATCAATTTTCCTCCTGCGGCCACGTCCAGGGAGGTTGGCTACAGTCCCATGGATCTTAAACTTATGAATAATATGTGCAACTGTACTCACAGGAACATCTAGTTGCTTGGAGATGGTCTTATAGCCTTTACCTTTAACATGCTTGTCTATAATTTTCTTTCTGATCTCTTGAGACAGCTCTTTCCTTTGCTTCCTCTGGTCCATGTCGAGTGTGGTACACACCATATCACCAAACAACACAGTGATTACCTGGAGCCATATATATAGGCCCAATGGCTGATTACAAGGTTGTAGACACCTGTGATGCTAATTAGTGGACACACCTTGAATTAACATGTCCCTTTGGTCACATTATGTTCTGTGTTTTCTAGGGGTACCATCATTTTTGTCCATGCCTGTTTCATGAGTTTATTTTTTTACATAATTCTGTTGAAGCATGGTTGAAAAACAATGTCTGACTTTCATTGGTTAACATTTATAGAATTTTAATTTATTATTACTTTTGTCAGATTAAAGTTATTTCTGTGACCATTGTGACTTTTTCTTTCATTGACCAAAGGGTACCAACAATTTTGTCCACGTCTGTATATAAGCTAACTAACTATCTAATGTAATGACACAGCAAAGCACAGAGCACAGCAATGACACTGCTGTCTCTCTCTCAGAACTTTTAAAAACTGCAGAAAATGGCTGCTGGGGAGGTTCTTATATAGTAAGGGGTAGGCAGCTTTCCTATTGGTTGCTAGGGATGTTGCTAAGCTCTGACAAACACAATGCAGTCTTCTCATTGGCCCACAAGCAAGAAGCAGGGAGGGATCATGGTTTCAGCTAAAAAAAAATCTAGAATATTTGAAAATACGAATATATATCACTATATTCTAAATATTCGCGAATTCTAGAAGTGCCGATATTCGCAATTAATATTCACTATTCGAATATCCGCACCCAACACTAATCCGTTTGCCTGCCATGTAGTGACTTCTGACTGATTCCTGGATTCTGACCCTCCACTGCTTGACGTGACCTGTGCCTGACTTCTATATTGACCCTTTGCTGTCTGCCCTGACCTCGAACTAGTTAGCGGATGGCTCGCACTCTGCCTGACCTGACCTTAGCCTTTCCCTGACTACAGTTCTGTCTGAACACTCAGTGCTTGCTGCCAGTGTGTCTGACCCCCATGGGTCAGGTGTCAACTATGGAGAGACTACTCCAGGAGCTGGCAGCCTGGTCTTTCCCCTGCAACGAAGTCCAGATACCTGTACAGAGGTTAAAGGGTGAATACTAGGGGACTGCTAAGTAATGTCCTTATTAGTGTTGAGCAAAGCAAGTTTCAGATGCTCCATCCGAAGTCACTTCAGTCAAAACTTTGGAATAATACTGTATGGAGATCCGTCTCCGTACAGTATTAGAATGTATGGGCTCCGAAGTAAGTTATTGGCAAAGTCACAGGTGACTTTGTTGAATAACTTCGGTAGTTGATTTTTAAAGTGGAAAACCACTTAAAACTGAAGTCGGCTTTGGTTCCGAGGTACTAGTCAAAACCAAAGCCAATTTCGGTTTCCAGTTTTAAAGTGTTTTTCCACTTTAAAAATCAACTACCGAAGTTATTCAACGAAGTCAAGCGCGACTTCTCTAATAACTTAGTTTGGCTCATCGGAGCCCATACATTCTAACACTGTACAGAGATGGATCTCAATACAGTATTATTCAGAAATTTATTTTTACGAAGCGACTTAGGAAGCGACTTAGGATGACACAGTGGTTCCACAGCCACTGGCATAACAGCTATATCAGTATTATTATTAAAAGTTGATGATGGTCATTTCTTAATAACTCAGTAGTCACATTTTTGGTGACACTCCTAAAACTACTGCTATGCAAAACTGCTAGGAAAACTGTCTTTATTGTTTCCACCTTTAGGTCGCTAGCCTGTAATTCATGCCTGACCCTTTATAGCAGGCATCCTCAAACTGCGGCCCTCCAGCTGTTGCAAAACTACAACTCCCAGAATGCCCGAACAGCCTACGGGTATCAGCCTACAGCAGGGCATTGTGGGAGTTGTAGTTTTACAACAGCTGGAGGGCCGCAGTTTGAGGATGCCTGCTTTATAGAGTCAGATATTGATTGACAGGCTAGCTAACAACAGATGGCGCTAGAGAGACAGTTTTATTCCTGCTGGAGGAAATCTACTCTGCATACTTTTTTTTCCCAGGCAGATTCTCCACAAGTAGGACAAGTACTTTCTGAGAGACAATATTATTTCCAGTAATAATGATAATTAATATTCTTATATCATTAATATTATTATCATCTGCGTTTATATGTGGCAGAGCTTGTATACATAAGCATATACTTTTTATGTTATACATTTATTTGGTTTATGTGACACAGAATGACAGTTATTTGACCACATTCATGCATAAAGGAAAAAGTTCACTACTGGACTAGTCTGCAACTGTTTATTACAGTCTGCAAGAATATGCACGCGCTGCTGTAGGATTTTGCTGCAGACTTCAGTCCACATTGTAACACGTGAAACGTGATCAAATGCATGGCAATTATTCCAAAGATTTCTGTGACACTCCGGTATCATCACCTGAACTGCAAATTGGTTTTAGGTGACGAGTAGCATAATGACATTGCTGTGAATGGGATTTGTAAGTCTTTTGGTGTTATCATTTTACCATATTATGCTAATGTTTATTATGCTAATGATTATTCTCTATAGATATGTATATCATTATTACCATTATTATTTTTTGGGGTAGAAAATTATATTTTGATATTTTTCGGTGTATAAAGTATCAATTGCATATGCTTTGCCTCTTGGCCATTATGGGAATGTCAAGGGTTTAATTGACAGCTGTGAATAGCAGCACCTGCAAACAGCTCAGGGCTTGTTCCTGTGGTCTGGCAGCATTCTTACTTTATGCTTCAAATAAAGGCTTACTCACCGAGACAGAAATAACTGACAATGGATGATTGATGATTGCCCATCACGCAATAGCTGACATCTACCATTCAGAGAGCCCATGTACAGTCTTTCATTAATTACATCCTTACCTCTTAGAACGGTTTGGATAAAAATCACTAGTATCCAGAGATTTGAAATATACTTATTGAATGGTAATGGTTTGTTCTCATAGGAGACACTTCTTGTACCTGAGACCGTTTTTACTTACTTAGAATTTCCTATATATATATATATCTGTAAATACGATTTTAGGACAATCTTTGTGATACTATGAGCATCCTGATAGACATCAAGACCATGGATATCAACTCCTGCCATTATAATAAGTAAAGATGAGTGAATTTTTTAAAATTCAGTTCCATAGAAAAAAACAGAATTTCTAAGCACTAAATTTAGTGCTGGAATGCTTGAATTAAGCCCTTCCTGATGCATCAATTTTCTAATTGGGGTGGAACTAGTAAAAAAAAAATCGTATTTCCACGAGTATGATTAGAGGGATACCAGATTTGTATCGTTTTTCTTTTGCTTTAATACTTAGAAAAGAAACTTTTTTATAATTGCGTCTACAGAGCTGTGTTTGGCTCATTTTTTGCAGGGGGGTCTGTATTTTACATTGATACTGTTTTTTAGGTGTGTAAAACCTTTTGATCACTTTTTAATTGGCCATTTTAATCATTTTTTTCCATTATGATATTCACCGTATGGGACAAATACTTTTATATTTTAATAGGGATTGCATTATTGGACACAGTGGTTCCAATGATGTTTATTTTTTATTGATTATTTTTTTAAATGAGGTGAAGGTTTTTAAAAACTCTTTTATAAGTTTTTCACACTTATTCTTAGTCCCACTAGGAGACATGTGATTGTTTGATAGCTTGCGCCTTAGGCCTCTTGCACACGACCATATGCCCTCCGTGACATACGGTCCGTGAGCAGGCCATATGTCCCGGAGCGTCATTGATCGTGTGCACGGGAGTACACAGCATCATAGATTACAATAATGCTGTGCACGTCAGGCAGCCCAGGGGACTATTGTCCCGTACTCATGTGATCTTATGAGTGCAGGACAATAGTCCCACGGGCGGCCCGACGTCCACAGAATCATTGTAATCTTTGATGCTGTGTATTTCCGTGTGCACGATCAATGCTGCTCCGGGACATATGGCCGACTCACAGACCATATGTCACGGAGGGCATATGGTGGTTTGCAAGAGGCAGGGCCGTTGCTAGGGTCTGAAAACATCTGGGGCACAAGCCCACTGTATCACACCCCCGTGAAGCCATGCTCCCACCCATGAAGCCATGCCCCCATCACATGGGGAGGCCTTCACAGTAGTTATTAACCCCTTTCAGCAATCCCCCCTTCACAGTAGTTATTAACCCCTTTCAGCAGTCCCCCTTCACAGTAGTTATTAACCCTAAGGGGTTAATAACTACTGTGAAGGGCCTAGCCATCTGGGCAACCCCACAGATCATCCCCCCACCCCCCTTGTACTTTAACCCCTTTCAGCAGTCCTGCCTTCACAGTAGTTATGAACCCCTTTCAGCAGTCCCCCCTTCAGTGAATGGGGGACCGCTGAAAGGGGTTAATAACTACTGTGAAATTCCTAGCCATCTGGGCAACCCCACAGATCATCCCCTCAGTAATCCGTATCCTGCAGTAACTTAACTTTAAATCAGCGCTCATCTCATTACTACAGTATCTTGACTTACACACTCAGCTCCAGTAACAGGCAGTGCGGGCGGCGCTCACTCACTGACGTCACTTGCCTGTGCCGCCTAGTGGGAGGAGCAGGCTCGTGACATCAGTGAGCGAGCGCCGCTCGCACTGCATGTTTCCGGAACTGAGTGTGTAAGATAGTAATGAGATGAGCGCTGATTTAAAGTTCAGTTACTGCAGGATACGGATTAGGATGGCGGGGCTGGTGTAGATTAGCGCTGCGCAGCGCAGGAGAGTCAGAGCGGCCGGCCCTGCCAGCATAACATTCGGGGCACTGGTCAAAACATCCAGGGCTCAAGCCCCGAATGTTTTGACCTAACAACGCTCCTGGCAAGAGGCTTAGACTGCAATAGTTTAGTCCTCGGGAGTATCACAGGTGCGACTTGATAGGAACTTTCCAGACCCGATGCTGTTTTCTTCAGCTTGTGTAAAAGCCTTTTAATTGAGTACTGTTATATCGTATTGTGGATAGTGGATATTCTTCTATGAGTGAGGAGCTTTGAACATTGTATGGGAGCCTTGACTACTAAATCAAGCGGCTTACGACTCCCACCATCTCATTTAAATTTCTGGAGGGAGATAAAAAAGCAAACATCATTAGAGATAGAAGACGACTTTGCTATAACCAGAATACCCCTTTAAACTTATGGGAGGGGATGAAAGCACCGTCAACATTGGAAGTATACTTTAAGCATTTCATAGGTCCAGAAGAATCAATGAGCCATTGGTGTAATGCATCAACCAGCTTGGCCCACCAGAAGGAGAGTGGTTCTTCGTGTTAGCTCTCTGCTTTGGTTAGCTGTCACCGCCAGACATCTGAGAAGCTCTGACAGACGTTCTTCAGAACCTCCTGCCTGAGGTTCTTTTGTTTTGCTTTTGTTTTGTCATCTCGTTTCCCTCTCTCAGCTGTCATCTAGTTGCACTAATTGCATCCCTTTAAATCCCCTCCCATACTGCATCACTTTGCGGTTTATACAACTTCCTGGAGTGTGCTGATGCTAGAAGCTGTTACTGCTGCATCCACAAGATAAGTCTGTTTTCTTTATTTCTGTTTGCCTGTGGGCTTGATCCTAGGTGACCCTGACTCCCTCCGTATTAAGTGTAGGGAGCCGGTGGTCGTGTCCCCTCACTATTATAGGGTGTTCAGGTGTCATACAGTCGAGGAAGGAGGGTATGCAATTTTCTACCATTGAGATTTTTGCATAGGCTGAGCAGTAAGGGAGAGAGCTAGGGCTCTTACAGGGCTTACCCTCCTGTTCCTTAGTTTTGGATCAAGTCAGTCGGATCTTCATTTGTGTCTTCTAGTTTTCTGTAACACCATCCGTGACATTAGCATTGGGAATTTCTGAGTTTGAGGCTCCAATCTGCTGTATGAATATGTCCCTGCAGAGGTGTGGATAGTAGACAATCCCTCTGTATGTTTAAAACTTACTTTTTTCTTTGCTATAAATTTGCAAAATTTTTAGATGCCATGTAAAGACACCCATTGTGGAATATTTTAATATGTTATTTATACCCTATCACTTACTTGAATGTTTCATTCCATGCTGTAAATAACACCACATTTGTATTCTCTCTGACTTCCATCTGGGTCTCTCCTGTCAACGTGATGGAAAAAAATTTGGAAAAAAGTTGAAAGATGACGTAAAGACGTTGGCGCTTCTCATTTTCCTGTCCCACATCTCCACTTACAGTGTTGGCCTCCTGACAAATGATGCTGTTGGCTGATCTGAGATGTCTTGTACTTGAGCCTTTTCTCTCACTTTGGGCATACAAGCAATATTCATTTTATGTACTGTTAGGTATCACATTATTGCTTCGCTGGTTTATTTGTTGCAATATTTCATTCTGGTTACTTCAGAATATTTTGATGCATTAAATATAAATGATAATCATCAGAATTTGAAACACACACATATAAATGGTTTATTAGAGTTCCAATGGGAAATATTTTTCATGGAAATCTGGAACTCTTAGCTAAGATATGAAAGTCATATTTTACAAAAAGGTTGATGGATATTCGGAAATGCCTCTCAGCAGTTCAGTGGAGAGAATACAAAATGGGGACTTTAGAAATAGGTTGGTATTCAATAATGTACCTACATATTCCCCTTTTGGGCTCTCTGTAGCTTAACATTTCCAAAACTGTAAAAGCTTACTGCTGTAAAATATATTATTGTCTTTTTATTGCATATTTTCAAAGAATGCCGACTTCTGATCAGAAGAGATTTAGGAATTTAATTCAACAGTATTAATATGATAATTCTCTGAAGCTGCTCTTCAAATTTATATACTGGATGTGGCAGCTTTTATGAAGCGAACAATGTTCAATTCAGCATTCTATTTATTTCTTGCAAAATGGACACAAAATATAGACACTTCGTCCTAGAATTCATCAGTGTCAGAAAGGTTGATAGACCGTGTTTCGAATAATTTTTAGGAAAGAAGGAGGTCCCAGTATACTCTACTCAAAAAAATAGTACTTATAAATAGTAAGTGATTTATATGCAGTCCAATACTGTGACATGTATGCAGTATTGTAACTAGAGATGAGCAAAGTTATTGAAAAATTGCCGTATTTCACAGAGAAATTTGCTTCCTGACAAATTACTTGGTCATGAAGCGCATTTCTTTGTATGTAGCAGGCAGAATGTCGGGGAACGACGTCATTGAACCCCTCAGATGCCGCGTTCACCGTTGATCACGGCATCTAAGATTAACATTAAGGCCTTTCAGAGGTTAATCTGGTAAAAAAAAAAAAACTCACCTTATCAATTGGATCGCATAGAGGCTGCCACCATCTTGATTAAAGATACCACGCGAAATCTAGTGCGGTGACGTGATTACGTCATCATGCCTGCTGGCGTGACGCCTTTATACACTAGCTGCACTAGCTTCAATCAAGATGACCTCGGTGGCTTCTTCATGCACAAATGGACGAGGTGAGTATGATTTTTTTTTTTAGTTTATTGGCATTTCAGGGAAAATTGATTTATTACCACGAAGCATGAGGAAATTCAGCTTTGTGGCGAATCAAAATTCAGATCAAATTCTACTTCAGATTCTTTGATTCACTCAACGCTAATTGTAACCATGCGTAAACTAGCTGTTACTGTCCCCCCAAAGATATTTGGAAAAATATGGAACAAATAACTGAAATATTACTGTGTTGGAGGCTTGGTTAGGATCATCTGTATTATATTCTATCAAAAATACTGGAAACAATCACACAGTGATCAGTCGGGCCATGGATTGTGTCCATTCTGTGACAGATCCGTCACTGCCATCATGTTGCCTTTTTATGTTCTATTCATGGAAGAGAAAATTGGAAATGCCAACACATGAAAACTATTGGGATTGTTGTAGGAATACAATGTCTCCAGGGCTGAGCATGATCGGAGCCTTCAAGGAAGATGAATGGCAACTTAAAAATAGATTTTTGGGGATTTTTTTTACTAGTTTTATTTACAGTACTATTTTTTGAAAAATGTTAAATGTTTGTATTCATTAAAAACAAGGGACTTCTCCTGCTATAGGCCCTATTTAAGATCCTTTATTTTAGCATGAGATTGAGTATAGTATTGTGACCATAGCTGGAAAGGGTAAAAAATTCCTTAAACAAACACTTTTAGTAGAATGTGGTATTTTTCCAGCTCAGTATTCATAAAAAAATCACTTTATGTAGAACTTTTCTCTGTTTTTGTTATTAATTTCAGCAGTACTATGCCGCTGAAAATAAAAATCCAAAATAATGTCCTTCTGTAGCCATCAACACAAGATCTCTTAATATAGATATGTAATCATTGGTCAGTTAATTGTTCCTGTGGGGAGAAGATTTTATCTGTAGGTTAATCTTCATAATATTAGTAGGTGCAGAATTAAAATGGTAGTGACCTTCCATTGTACTCTTTATAGGCCTGTTGCTCTATTGTTCTCTTGATAGACCTATCAATTAATGTAATGCATGATGCTCTAATGGAGTCTCCACAGAGGGGCTGTCTCTGATCACAGTAATGGTCTGACTGAGAGAGCTAAGTGAGACTGCATGGTATGCAAGTGAGGAGGAAGGTACACTAAAAAGCCAAAGCAGAATATGTGGAGTGACTTCAAGTACCGTATATACTCGAGTATAAG
This sequence comes from Bufo gargarizans, assembly GCF_014858855.1. NCBI lineage: Eukaryota > Metazoa > Chordata > Amphibia > Anura > Bufonidae > Bufo > Bufo gargarizans. The sequence continues at coordinate 473,054,101 of NC_058083.1, read as the reverse complement.
ACGAGTTTTTTGGCACATATTTTTGTGCTCAAAAAGCCCCCTCGTCTTATACTCGAGTCTAGGTCTGTATTATGGCAACTTACATTGCCATAATACAGACCATGACATGTTGGGGGCCGGAGAAGCTGTTACTTACCTTTACAGCTGCTCCGGTCAGCTTCCAGCACGTCCGCGCGGCACCTCTGTTAAGCTCCCAGTGTAAATCTCGCGAGACACGCGGGCCGCGAGATTTACACTGGGAGCAGACCGTGAGATTTACACCGGCAGTAAGTACCGGCCCCTGCACAGCCTCCCCTCCCCCTAGACAGCCCTCCCTCCCCCGGGACATCCCCCCCTCCCCCTGGACAGCCCCCCTCCCTGGCCAACTATGAAGTAGGGAGGGTTTTCTTGATTGCGAAAATTCGCAAAAAAAAATCGCATTCAAATTTTCGCATAAAAAAATTGAATATTCCTACTGATGCCTCAATTAATGTAATTTTATTGGTACGGTATCTATTTTTATTTTTTAAATTTACCAGTAGCTGCTGCATTTCCCACCCTAGTTTTATACTCGAGTCAATAATTTTTCCCATTTTTTGGGGGTAAAATTAGGGGCCTCGGCTTATATTCGGTATATGCAGAAAACCATCCACCCATTTTTATATTTTTAAAAAATGGCATAGAATATACACATATAGGTAGTTAAAAGGAAAGTGTAATCCAAAAATTACCTATTGTTTATATTTTTTTTTATATTAAACATATTTTTATATCTATAATAAACCAAAAACAATAGAATCCTTCAGTTTTCACACAGGCCACTAAGCCTAATAATTGGCAGCACTTCTTGGTCTGTAGAGATCACTTTCCTGCAGTTATCCGCTTAGCTGTCATTCTAATCCTGCCTGTAATGATATCACCTCTGTGTATAGATAAGACAGTATTTGCCATTCACAATAGGTGATTGTCAAAGCTAATATATTCTTTCCTTGTACAATGACCTCTGCACAGGTCACAGAGCATGCCTAGAAAACTCTCCCATAGAAGTCAACGAGGTCCCCTCCTGACCATTTTGTCTATGGACCATGTGGCTGCCGTAAAGCAATTTTCTTAATGCTTTCTAAATGCTGTTAAGAACAACTCAGGCAAGAAGGCTGCCCCCAAAATCATGTTCAGAAAATAGAATAAAAAAATCTGTAATCAGAAAATAAAATCAGATTAGAAAAAAGCCTTCATATTTAATAATATTTTGAATAAAGTGTCTCTTTAACCTAAAAAATGGAATATACTGGATAGTCGTTAATTCCGAATAATACTGGATACTTACAAATTCATGCACCACTCAGTACTGTTGCACCTTCACGTGCTGGTGTCGATTAGAGACATGGCATAGAATAGGAAGTAACTGTTTTGGGGAAAGTTCACAATAAAATTATTTTACATTTTTTTACTTATAGTCTGTATTACAGAATATGTCACACACTGCATTTTTTTAATTCTGGAAATGTAGCTTCATGTTTAAAATGCCATTTTTCTTCAGTGTAGCTGGAGATTGACAGCTCCTGATGTAGTCTTTGTGACTGTGAAGCACCTGGCTTAGTACGTATCACTCTTAATCATTCCAGAGACAACAATGGGCCCAGTGTACTGAGTGGCATATCCTTCCCATTAATACATTCCCTGTCAATGGTATGAAGAATGGATGTGTAGATACAGGACTGATCTGGCATGTAAAATGTTATCTGCACTGTTGCTGATATTTCTAGTTTACATACTGTAATATGTACGACGATTTACAACAGGCAAGAAAATGGAGATAATAACTTATGAACTGTTGAATTAACGTGAACCTGAAGGATACCTGTGCTGGCTTGTAGTGCTGAGGAATGCCAATCTACCCGTGATATATAACCGCATCTTTAGAGATGTTACTTATAGCAATTAAAATGATGTATATTATTCTCATTTTCTATATACATTGAAGATTTTTGTTGTGACAGCACAATTTATTAATGTGTAGCTTGTCAGAATTTACACCCCTATAAACCAAAAAAGTATCTTTTATCTGTCAGTCTGTTTATCTATCTATCTATCTGTGTGTCTATCTATACAATAAATAAAAGAAATTAAAACATGTACAGTCATGAATAATACCCGCTATGAGGCAGGCTTTTGTGAGATTAATATGAACAGTAACATAAGCAGCCAATCAAATATATATTTGATACATATTATTCGCAAACTTTGTTCAGCGCTGACTGCATGTCTATAGTATTTTTTATATGTATGCATTTTTTAGGATCTATTTGATTGTAATAAACTACACATAGCACTCTATCCATATAGGCGTTACTAGGCATATCCATAAGCAGATTGCTTACACAGCATTAGGACAAGATAGACGTTTTTGGTTCACACACAGAAGCCTCTCCAATCTGCCTCTAATAATTTCTTGATTAAAATTCCTAGAGTAAAAAAAAAAAGAAGCTGAATCCACTAAAGTATGCTGACCCTTTATGTTACATGAAAAGAGCCTTTACAGTGTTATCTACCTTCATGATCACTTGTTGCAACCTAATCCTTATAATGCGGCGATACAATTGACGCCATTGTCTTTTCCCTGTTTTGCACGGTTCTGTTCATAGTAACATAGTACATAAGGCCAAAAAAAGACATTTGTCCATCCAGTCCGGCCTGTCATCCTGCAAGTTGATCCAAAGAAAGGCAAAAAAAAAAACTGTGAGGTAGAAGCCAATTTTCCCAACTTTAGGGGAATAAAAAATTCCTTCCCGACTCTAATCAGGCAATCAGACTAACTCCCGGGATCAACGACCCCTCTCTAGTAGCTATAGCCTGTAATATTATTACGCTCCAGAAATACATCCAGGGATTTAATATTATTCTCATTTACTTACGCTTAGTAATTGACGTTATAGTTGACAAAATAGCTTTGTAAAGTGTATAAGTGTATATATAGTGCATGTTCAATAAGGTGAATGCAACAAGATATTCATGTTCAACCTAAAGTATCTCGCGTCACTGGAAAAGTACAAACTTTATTGAATGCATGGGAAAATAGCACTGCCTACATCTTTATTCCTTCAGTATTTTTCCCACCTTAGGCTTCATGCACACGACCTTTCCGTTTTTTGCAGTCCGCAAACCGCGGATCCGCAAAAAAATGGAAGCCGCCCGTGTTGCCTTCCGCAATTTGCGGAACGGAACGGGCGCTCACAATATAAATGCCTATTCTTGTCCGCAAAGTGCGGACAAGAATAGGACATGTTATTTTTTTTAGCAAAACGGCGGCTCGGATGCGGACCCAAACAACAGTCGTGTGCATGAGGCCTTATTTATATTTTTATTTATATTTTTTAACATTGTGCTTTACAGAAGACAAATTGTATAACATGTCCTAAAACAGCTAAAAAAAGTATAGGCTCTGTACGGCTTTATATATAATAGTTAAATGGTGTTTTGAATCTTTTTTGTACATTTTTGTGCTCCATAGAATTTCAGAAAAATAAAAAATTTAAATAAATGAAAGAATTGTATTAAAGGTACTTTTATAACTTACTGGTAAAAGGTATTTTTTTTACCATTGTGCTCTATGGTAATCTATCGCAGAGAGAGACTTTTTGCTTAAAAATGCAAAGTATCGCAGTTTGTTGCGCTACCATATGTCATTTTATCACATAGGTGAATGAGGCCTAACTCTAAATGAATTCATCTACTGTATAAAACAATATTACATTTTCAGTGAAGTTAAGCTCAAAGGCATATAGGCTCAAAGGCATAAGTTAAGCTCATAGGCATATAGTTTGCATATAGAAGTATCTGACAATATATCATGGTATATTACACTATGTGTACTCCTAGACATACAGAATGATATGAGGGTGAAGTGACTGGAAGCAGGCGGCACGAGGAGTGGAGGCACCTTTGCTTTCGTAGATACAATTAGTTACTGTAATCTGCTTTTCTAAAGGTGAGGCTGTTTTTCCCCACATTTTTCCATTATGGCAGCAAATTCCAAGGCTTCAGCCCATAGGCATTCTACACAGTCACAGAAAATTAATAAATAGAAGGGATTTTTGAATTTCCAGATTAGTTCTAATAACTACAACATGCCTTATACAAATATAATGATGTAGCAGAGCTGAAGCCCACCTGAGCATCTAGATACCTCTACGAGATCAGTTTAAGATCTGTACAGTTAACATTAATGTGATGCCTGCCAAGAAAAGCTTTACCAAATATTAATAACTGTGGGCGCTAATATAAGTATAGAGGAAGACTATCTTCTATTATCTATCTATCTATCTATCTATCTATCTATCTATCATCTATCTTCTATTATCTATCTATCTCTTATCTATCTATCTATCTATCTCATTATCTACCTATTATCTATCTATCTATCTATCTATCTATCTCGTTATCTATCTATCTATCTATCTATCTCATTATCTACCTATTATCTATCTATCTCATATCTATCTATCTATCTATATATCTATCTATCACCTATCTTCTATTATTTATCCATCTATCTATGTATCTATCTATCTCATTATCTATCTATCTATCTATCTTCTATTATTTATCCATCTATCTATGCAAATCTGTCTATCGTCAAGTGTCAATAATCTATCTACTATCTATCTATCTATCCATCTGTCTATCTATCTATCTACTATCTATCTATCTACTATCTCTCTCTCTCATATCTATCTATCTATCTCATATCTATCTATCTATCTATGCCTTTCTGTCTATCTGACTGATCACCTACCTATCTAAATATCTAATGAGCAATCTGTTATTCATTTATCTAGTTACCTACCTATCTAATGTTCTGAATAAGTAGTGCTACACAGCAAAAACTACACAGGTTTACTGTGAATTCTCTTGGTTATGCAATGCAGTTTTTGAATGTGTGCAATTTTGCCACAAGGTTCTCAGGAACACTACAGAACATCTACATTACAAGTGTTTTTTTTTTGTAAGCCACCCATTTAAGCTGCCATTTTTTTCAAAAACTAATTTTTTTGCCCCACCCTTCAAAAAACAACATTGTAGCCAGATGTTCGCTGTAAGTCAAAAATGTAAACAATAAATATGTTAGTTTTTTTTTTTGTGAATGCCGTTTCTTTTAAAATCACATCCTGGTTTTAGGCCTAACATTATTTTCATGTTTTCCCATAAATACAAAATGTATAAAAAAAAAAAGCCACATGAAAAAAATGCTACAAAAACTATGTGTACTTGAAGCCTGAAGGATACAATTCAATGTAACCAGTGTCTGGTTTTGTGTGTTCTGCATTGCGAGACACGAGCAGGATAATGTGCTTTGCTCCTGTTTTGTAAACTTACTAAGAATTATATAGTTCTAATCATATTACTGCAGATATGAACCAGACTTTATGTCTCGACATGAAGAACATTAGCATTTTAGCCACATCAGACGCTGTCTCCAGACATACCTTTTACCTCATGCTGCCATTTATTAAACACTTATTTGTAATAAACGCAGGAGTTATTCCTATAACACAATGCTGTTTATTAGTGAATAATAGAACAAGGCATGTGCTAGTAATGTGTCTTATTTTTATGTTATGTTTAATTTGTGTATCATTTCTATTAGATTTACTAAATTTTACTAAGTTTATTAAATAGGAAAAAAAATTAAAAACATTCATTAAAAACTTTTATGATCTATACTTGATGTAGATATTGATCTAAACTTGGGCCTTGATATTCCTATTTAATTGCAGAATCAACACATCTGAGGTCATATGTTATTTATTATTTTTAATATATGTTCTTGTTAAAGTAATATTTCATCCGTAGGTCATAGCACCTACAGTAATAGTCTATAAATATGGGAATTTGGAATTCATAAGTCTAATTTTTTATTTATTTCATGTAGCACGGTATGTAAAAATCACAACATAACTGATAGCAGAAGACCCTAGATAATTTCTGCTTGGAAAAATATGTCCCTACTGATCTGGTACATAAACAGGTACTTAGCGAATGTTAGTGGCAACTCTTTTTTGGTGGTGGCACACGTGGATTTTTGGTATCAGTTCCTGTGGCAGTTTTTGATGCAGATGCATTTGTTGAACCAAAGCCACAAGTGGGTTGAAAGGGAATAAGAAATGTAAAGTGAGGGCTTCCACTTCTCATTCCTGCTGCATCCACTTCTGGTTTTGGCTAAAGCAAAACTCATAAAGATGGCTCATGCATGACACCACACTTATGAAGTTCTTAACGTCTTATATGCTGATTTCTGTTCACTGGTTCACTGCCTTTATTATGTAACCCCCTTTAAATTATTTTTACTTGAAAAAATTGTAATGACATAAAACAATCTTAAGGGTAAAGATATCATTATCTTTCTTTAATCACATTAAAAACATACACAATATTAAAAACCACAGACCCATATCCACATAGAACAAGATTCTATGGTAGAAAATACATTTACAAGTATATAAAAGAATGACATGCACAGTATAAACTAATAAACCCCCCTCAAAGCAGCACTGTGTGAGGCAGTACTGCGCTAGTACTCCCCAGAAAAAGCTGCAGCGAAACAACATTGGGGTGTCAGTTGCCATTATTTTTCTTACTTGGGTACTAGCGTAGTATTGCCTCACAAAGTGCTGCTTTAGGGTTGTTTTGTTATTGGCTTATACTGTGCATATGATTCCTTTATATATTTGTGTGAATTTTTTCCACCATGGCATCTTGTTCCATGTGGATATGGGTCTAGTTTTTAAGATTTTTTTAATGTTTTTTACATGGTTAATTAAAAATGATATTTTCCCCTTTAGGATTGTTGTGCGGTGTTACAATTTTTGGAGTGTATATGTTGGTAGCACCCATATTTATGGTTTGTTTATGGAGCTCCTATTATGTATGTGTGCTTTTTTTTGTTATCTTCAGATTAGATAGAAATTAAACATTCAGTGCACTGATGAGTAGAAATATGTTAACCATATCCATTCGGTCTGTATCAATATATGGACATGAGTAAATAACTTTGACAGACATCGGTGTTATCTTAATTGCTTTCCTGCACTACCTGGCTCTCCTTCATTTAGTATAGCTAGAGTCACTTGAAGTTATGAAGACGACACAAACTAATTATAAATAAGCCATTGCTATACAATAAATCTTTCTCTTAATATTTTGCAGATGAAAAAATATAGACTGAATACTAGAATACTAGCACGACTTTAGTCCAACCTCGTGGATTTTAGTTTCTTAGAATTGGAGCGACTTCCTTCAAAACAAAATAAGCATTTGACTTCTTAAGTTGCTTTGATTTATATGTGATATCTTAGTCTGAATGTGTAAGGGAAATTAGTTATTTTTATAGAAACATTTCAGTAGTTGTATTATCAGGGGCTTTGTGAATTTTCGTTAAATAACAACAGTGCCCCCTAGTGTGTCTTTTTATCAAAATGCTGTTTACTTTCACTCTTTCAGTTTATTCTTGAGGGGTTCATTTAATCTTACTGCCCCGTTTAATTTTCCTCCTGACTCCTTAACAGTGGGACAGAAATCTTACTATTATTATGTTGGTGATTTATAGGAAACTATATTTTCAATAATTGCACTATAAAGCTGTCAAATTAGAAAACAGTTATTAGGCAAATTGACATAAAATGAAAAAGATTAAAACATCTATTATCCTGGTGATCTCAACTGTCATTACTGTCAAAATGTGTCTATATGAGAAAACATTGTCAACTGTTTAAACAGAATGAAAACACCAATAAAGAATTATCTGAACATAAATGATGAATGCTTTCAGTGTACGTCTAACAGTAAGAAGGGTGTGAGAAAGAAATATAGAGCGAGAAAGATGCATTCAGTGCACATCTAGCAGGAAGAAGAGTGTGAGAAAGAAAGTTATCTAGAGAGAGAAAGAGGCATTTGGTGCACATCTATCAGTAAGAAGGGTATGAGAAAGAAAGACAGAAAGGAAGAAAGAAAAGGAAAACAGAGAGAGAGAGAGAAAAAAAAAGAGAGAACGATGGCTTCAGTGTATGTCTAACAGTGAATAGAAGAAAGAAAGAATCCAATTATGAATATATCAATGTACTACACAATATGTTAATGATACTACACAATATGAGCACACACATATCACTATCTGTGAATTTTTTAACTGCCTACATAGGGAATAAAAATGTCCAGGATTAGTGTGCGACACCCTGAACTCTTCCAGGACTCATATTTTTCTTCCTTGACTATCATGAAATTTCCCCCCCTCTCTCTTTTTTCCCTTTCAAGCTCTTTAACGCAAAGAGAGAAGCAATAAATAGTGTCAGAGAAAAAGCCTGTTTAAAAACACAGTGAGCTATTGGATTTATTAAAATTTTTAAAATAAAAATAAAGTTATGAAAATGTCATCTTACTGGTGGCAGATGGTATGTGAAAAAACTGTGGCTTGTTCTGAACAAACGGTCCTAAAATGATCCCCCTTTTTGGAAGCAGAATCTACACAGTATGGAACATGACAGGAGATGTGTGTCTGTGTAGGAGTAGTAGTAGGGCGGTAGCAACTGTGATGGTGGCAGCAGCAGGATGATTACAGTGTTGAACATAATGGACAGACAATGGTAGATTTATTTATTGTCATCAGCCAGAAGTGTGTGAAAATCCTCACTGATCCATACTTCATTTTCACAAATATGACATTTTCTACACTTGGAGAGGACAATGTTGTCACCTTCGGTGTGTGAAACCCCACTTTGATAGTACACTGTAGGCTGAAGAAGCCAGTGTGCTCATAGCAAACTGGGCCAGTTCCAGCCACTGTTTCAACCTGCCTCTCCAAAAGTCTTTGGGGTCAGGAGAGTAATATGTGGAAACTTTTTTCCTTCCATCCCTTGTTGCATCAGCATGACTGTCTGCTGTAATATACATTTCTGTGGGATAACATGGTTGATGTTGCCATTGTCCTTACTGATTTGGTACCTCTAAGTATGTGACAGTATGTGACATGCATCCCTGATGAGCTGCTATTGCCTGAGCTAAAAAAAACTCATATCCCCTGCTGTGGTGAATGATGCAATCATTGACCACTTTATGTGGCTTGTGCAGATGCTCCAGCTTATAGAAAGTGGAAGTCCAGCAAAATGAAACATTGCAGATCAAGTGGTGCAAAGACAGATTGTTCAATCACTGCAAGTTTAGGAGGGCATTAATAGTAGCATAAGAATGGCTGAGATGCACAGACACTTTCCTGGACATGGCTAGCACCTTCTGCATGATACTTTTTTTAAAAAAGCATTGCACCACCAAATGTACCATGTCTGTCACGCATGGAGCATGTGCTATTTCCCCCAAATGCAGCATTGCATAGTAACATAGGAATAGTTGAAATGCACAGACACTCTCCTGGACATGGCTAGCACCTTCTGCATGATACTTTTTTTTAAAAGCATAGCACCAACAAATTTACCATGTGTGTCACGCATGGAGCATGTGCTATTTCCCCCAAACGCAGCGCAGTTATAGTGTCCCTACCTGTGTTGCTGACCACCTTGCTTAGTTGTTGTTGGTGTAGCGTCATCCACTGGGAAATTTTTTGCTAGATGCAGATTAGCAACCAATCTCTCCCACCCAGGCTCATCAGTTCTAAGACAGCATGGAAATGCTACAATTTACACATATGGCAAAATGAGGGTGGAATGGAAGCAACACTCTGCCCTCTTACTGTTGGGGACAGGGGGAAGCCCGATGAGACAGAGGTGGAGGGAGGAGGTGAATAAGTGTCTGGTTTGGAAACCAGACTGTCACAAACATGGGGTTGTCAATAGGACCTGTCCTCATTGCTGTGGTGCAGCATCACCACTGCTGTGCTAAACACTAACCCGTTGGACCATGAAAGACAAGTACTGTCGCTGGCCATAACAGCTGCTCCAAATAGTCCATGGTGTTATGCCAAACAGCGACAATTCCAAAATGCGACTCATGTACTCCACCACACATGATTAGAAGTCACGGATAGCTTATTATGAGGAAAGATGGGAGACAATTTTTTTTAAAGAAATTTTCATTTGGACAAAGTAGAGTTTGCAGACAAAGATGGTTTGTTGTATGTAAGCACATTGGAGAGAATGGAGTTTTGGAAGACTAGATAATGATAAATAATATTGTTGAAGACAAGGAACTGAAAGAAAATTTTCATACATTTTATGAAGATGACAACTTTACTTAATGTTAGTGAAGACAAGAAAATGACAATCAATTTTCATACATTTTTTTAAAGTAAAAAAAATTAAAGTAGAGCTTGCGGACAGCAATGGTTTGGTATATGCAGGCACATTGGAAAGAACAGATTTTTGAAAAAAAAAAAAAAACAATTTGTATCGATTTAGGTGAAGACAAGGTACTCAGTGACAATTTTTGGCTATATCCACATGTGATTTTCCACTGCAGATTGCGGCAAGCGGCAAACCTGCAGCATTGTACATTACTAGTAAGGGTCCATTCACACGTCCGTTTTTTCTTTCCTGATCTGTTCCGTTTTTTGCGGAACAGATCAGGACCAGATCTGGACCCATTCATTTTCAATGGGTCCTGGAAAAAATCGGACAGCACAATGTGTGCTGTCCGTTTCCGTTGTTCCGTTCCGCATGTCCGTTTAAATATAAAACATGTCCTATTATGTTCCTGAAAAATTGGATCCTGGTACAATGCAAAGTCAATGGTTCCGCAAAAAACGGAAGACATTCGGATGTCATTCCGTATGTCTTCTGTTTTTTGCGGAATCCGTTCCTGGAAACACATAGCAAATATTATTTTATTTTTTTTCAAAGAAATCCAAACAACTTTATTTGATTATTGAAATGTATACATGTATGGATGACATACGGAAACATTTTCAGGAACAACGGATCCGCAAAAAACGGACCGAAATTCGGATTATAGAAAAATACTGACGTGTGAATGTAGCTTAAAGTGAATTTGTTTTTAGCAATTCTCATTCACATGTACAAGAAAAAAAATCGCCAGCGGAAATTGCACTTGCAATTTATACCTCAAATTTACATCGCAGATTTCATGCTTTCAGATGAAAAGGTTAAAATCAGCAGCGTTTCAGGAACAAAAATCAGCTGGTCAGACACACAACTGGATATCCCCATGTGAGCTTGTGATGCAGGTTCATGTGTTGGATAGCCATACTACCTACATTTGTTCCTAAACTGATAACTGAAAACAATTTGGCGATGTTTTGGTATGCAGGCATATGGATTTTTTTAGAAGACAAGACAATTTTCAACAATAATAAAAAAAATTCAATTAGACAAAGTCCAACTCTGATACATGGATTTTTGGATGCGACCAAAATACAGTATACTATACACTGCTGCTGATAACTAAAATATACTTATTTCACAAGTATAAACTAAAAAAATTGAAACAGGGTTTTGAAAAAACTAAAAACCAAAGCAGTATGGGACGTCCCCTGGGGGCAACCAAAATATACAAACTGCTGATCATGCACTAAAATATCCTTATTTAAGTTCTTTGACCATATAGACACTGTAGAAAAATTACACGTTTAAAAAAAAAATAATAATAATAACACAGGCGCAATAGGGTGTCCCCTAGGTACAACCAAATAATATCATACAATGTTGTTGACGCGCTAAAATACACTTGTTGCACTGCTCACTTATAAAGAGTAGAAAATTTGTATTGTATTGTCAGATAAAAATTATGACAATTGAATAAAAATATATAAAAATAAAAATATATAACAAAAAACAATAATCCATTCCAACTCGCCTGATGAAGGGTCTTGGCTTAGTAGGGAGATATGGGCTTGGTGTTCACTCGGCGGCCGTTTCACGACGAGCTTTGGTCGTTCACTATCCGCCGAACATGCGAGCATATGGCGATGTTCGCATGCTCCATATTCTTTTGCATTTCTCCAAACTTTGACTCATGACACATCCATCAGGTGGGACAGGACAGCCAATTGAGACGCTTCAACACATAGACACAGCCCCACCCTATAACAGAACCCGATCTGGCAGCCATTTTACATTCTATGTTTTGCCAATGTAGGGAGAGGTTGCTTTGTTGAGCAGGTAGACTGTTAGGGACACCAAACGCTAGCTAATAGCGCCACAAAAGTCCTTTTAAGGACTGGTATAGATGTGCTATCGATAGGTGTGATATACTAAGGGGTGTGGTATACTTTCTAAAGTATATTATAGTGCATTTGTATTATGCAACAGTTGTGTGAGGTTCTGCTGCGATACCACAGCTATATAGAGGGACAAACGCAATTGGAATAACTAATTGCAACTGGTGTGATATACCTGTTGCCCCCAAAAAGACTTATTGAGGGGTATGATATGCCTATAATATACTTTCTAACATAGTGTAGTGTATTGTGCAGCAGTTGTGTGTTGTTCTGCTGCAATAACGCAGTTATATAGAGGGACAAGCATTATTGGAACAACTATTTGCAATAGGTGTGATATACCTGTTGCCCCCCCAAAAAATGATTGAGGGGTGCGATATACCCGCTTCTACCAAATATTGATTTAGGGGTTCTATATATCTGTTTCCACAAAATACTGATTGAGGGGTGCAATATACCTGCTTATACAAAATATTGATTAAGTGTTTTTATATACCTGCTTCCACAAAATACTGATTGAATGGTTTGATATACCTGCTTCCACCAAATATTGATTGAGGCCTACAATACACCGGCTTCCACAAAATACTGATTGAGGGGTGTGATATACCTGCTTCCACAAAATATTGATTCAGGGGTTCTATTTATCTATCTCCACAAAATACTGATTGAGGGGAGCGATATACCTGTTTCTACAAAATACTGATTAAGGGATTCAATATACCTGCTTCCACAAAATACTGATTGAGGGGTGCGATATACCTGCTTCCACAAAATACTGATTAAAGGGTTTGATATACCTGCTTCCACAAAATACAGATTGAGGAGTGTGATATACCTGCTTCCACCAAATATTGATTTAGGTGTTCTATATACCTGTTTTCTGCAAAATACTGATTAAGGGGTGGGATATACCTGCTTCTACAAAATACTGATAAAGAGTGTTCCATATGCCTGCTTCCACAAAAAACTGATTGAGGGGTATGATATACCTGCTTCCACAAAATACTGATTAAGGGCTTTGATATACCTGCTTCCACAAAATACAGATTGAGGGGTACGATATACCTGCTTCCACAAAATATTGATTAAGGTGTTCTATATACCTGTTTCTGCAAAATACTGATTGAGGGGTGGGATACACCTGCCTCTACAAAATACTGATTAAGACGGTTCTATATACCTCCTTCCACAAAATACTAATTGAAGGGAGCAATATAACTGCCTCCACCAAATATTGATTGATGCTAGCGATACACCGCCTTCCACAAAATAATAATTGAGGGGTGCGATATACCTGCTTATGCAAAATACTGATTAAGGGGTTATATATACCTGCTTCCACAAAGTATTTATTCAGGGGTTCTATATACCTGTTTCCACTAAATACTGATCAAGGGGTGTGATATACCTGCTTCTACAAAATATTGATTAAGGGGTGCAATATACATGCTTCCACCAAATATTGAATCAGGTGTTCTATATCCCTGCTTTCACAAAATACTGATTGAAAAAGGTGCGATATACCTGCTTCCTCAAAATACTGATTGAGGGGTGCCATATACCTGCTTGATTCAGGGTTTTTATATACCTGTTTCCACAAAATAAATATTGAGGGGTGCGATATAACTGCTTCCGCAAAATACTGATTATGGGGTTTAATATACCTGCTTCCACAAAATACTGATTAAGGGTTTTGATATACCTGCTTTTACAAAATACATATTGAGGGGTAAGATATACCTGCTTCCACCAAATATTGATTCAGTAGTTCTATATACCTGTTTCTGCAAAATATGTAGTGGAGTGAAGAACCGCACTCAATTCAGTTGGTTCTGGTGCCAATCAATGGCAGAGAACAGCCAATGTACATATAGCGAAATTGAGGCGCACAGATTTTTTTGTGTTGCAATCAAACTTTTACATTTTTTAGTTTTGCAGTAGTTTCATCCAATTGCCCAATATTTATCTTCAATGTACAAACAGAGTATCTAGACCGGACGTTTCGGTCATTTCAGACTTTCATCAGTGGTCAAATTTTTTATCTGTAACAATATATAGTACAAAATGAGTTGGGATGAAAAACACTGTAAATTTTCTTTTTACCATTAAGGCCCTTTTCACATGGGCGAGTTTTCCGTGCGGGTGCGATGCGTACGGTGAACGTATTGCACCCGCACTGAATCCTGACCCATTCATTTCTATGGGGCTGTGCACATGAGCGTTGATTTTCACGCATAACTTGTGCGTTGAGTGAAAATCGCAGCATGCTCTATATTGTGCGATTTTCACTCGGCACAGGCCCCATAAAAGTGAATGGGGTGCGTGAAAATCGCATAGCATCCGCAAGCAAGTGCGGATGCGGTGCGATTTTCACGCACGGTTGCTAGGTGACAGTCTATACACTGTATTATTTTCCCTTATAACATGGTTACAAGGAAAAAATAATAGCATTCTGAATACAGAATGCATAGTATAATAGTGCTGGAGGGGTTAAAAAATAAATAAAAAAAGTTAACTCACCTTCTCCTCTTGATCGCGTAGTTCCCGGTCTCTTTACTTCTTGAATGATGAGCTGTGGGCTAAAGGACCTGTGGTGACATCAGATCACATGCTCCATCACCACGGTGATGGACCATGTGATTGGAGCATGTGATCTGACGTCACCACAGGTCCTTTAGCCCACAGCTCATCATTCAAGAAGTAAAGAGACCGGGAACTACGCGATCAAGAGGAGAAGGTGAGTTAACTTTTTTTTTTTTAACCCCTCCAGCGCTATTTTACTATGCATTCTGTATTCAGAATGCTATTATTTTCCCTTATAACCATGTTATAAGGGAAAATAATACAATCTTCAGAACATCAATCCCAAGCCCGAACTTCTGTGAAGAAGTTCAGGTTTGGGTACCAAACATGCGCGATTTTTCTCACGCGAGTGCAAAACGCATTACAATGTTTTGCACTTGCGCAGAAAAATCGCGCATTTTCCCGCAATACACCCGCCTCTTATCCGGGCCAATAATATGACGCCCGTGTGAAAGAGGCCTAACTAGGGACACTTTCGCCTAATGGATTGAACCGTGAATGTGACTTTTTCATCAATATTTTAACTTGTAAGACAATGATGGGTGTATATGACCTTAACATTACTTTGTTTTTTTCACACAGACCCGCTGAGAATATATTATGTCTGCATCTGGTGAGGGAGAGATTATCTCTTCCCCAACCCCTCCACTAACTCTTCTTTTATCCCTAAAATGCATATATCTTTTTCATTTTCTTCCATTATTAATTTTTCAATCATTAATTTTTCATGTTCCCTCTCTATGTCCTCCTATTCCATCTATAAATACCCCCTTCACCTCAATCTCCTATAATAGATCAGGGCTCTGTATTATACTATATTATATAGCGATATATATAGCCTTTGTCTCTATAGATAAATAGAGTGGTAAGATGACTATGCCTGATACTATATATTGTCCTCTTTGCAGTATAAATAGTGCCCTTGTAGATTGCAATGGCCTATTGTATATTGTGACCGGAGAATTCAACAGTGGAACGCGCACCGTTTCCTTTCCGATCACGTGATGCCTCTGTGGAACGCATGTCTGTGTCCCAGGCACCACGTGACTTCCAGTTACATCACCGGAACTACAGAGAGCCAGTACATTTAAAGTACGGATGGGCGCGATACAGACGCCATACATCCGAGCCCAGATTACCTAATCTTTCCATCAGAACAGGTAAATGGCTAAATATATGTCTTTTTTAGGTGACGAGCAAGTCTGGCATCCTCAATACTAGACACCTCCACATTAGTGAACCCCAGTTTGGAACTATAATACAATGCGGCACCAAGTCTGTTCTAAACTTGTTATACCCAATGGAGCACTGTCTCTTGTTGATGTAACAAGCATATATCTTTTTCATATCGTTCGTTTGTATTCAGAAAATGTACCTGGCATATATTGTTCATATTATTCATATGTGTCCAGAAAATGTACAGCCATTTACTTAACTTTATTGCATAGCATCGTCCATAGAGGTAATTAATGTACACCACTCCGGTACACCCACCTTTATACAACCTATATCTAAGCAATTCTCTTGGATGTACCCAGCATGGAATACTTTGAGATTTACATATGTGTTTACAGCCATCTATTGATAATCTGTGATAGTATTCTCCTATGTATCCAGCAAATCCCGTTCAGATATGGGTATGCTACCACTTACCCATATATGATAGACTCTATATACAGTATACGGATAGATGTAGTCAGTAACCCACTATGTACGTAATTGCACGAAGTATATAATTTTATACATTGCTCCCTTTAACACTATGGGTTTCCACTTATGACCAATAAGGATGGCATGCACATATCATAGATACACCACCTGGGATTCTCTGACTACATATGTCTGATCATATTCTGTATATATTCACCACTGTCAACTCTCTGTTCTATATATCATTTCTATATATCCTGACTTTCATCAACACTGTATGACTCAATTCCCCTCCATGACATCTGTGGATATTCTATTGTGTGTCAATTTATCTATGTATTTTTTTTTTTTTTACTGTGTTTTCCATCCCAACTCATTTTGTACTATATATTGTTACAGATAAAAAATATGACCGCTGATGAAGGTCTGAAATGACTGAAACGTCCGGTCTAGATACTCTGTTTGTACATTGAAGATAAATATTGGGCAATTGGATGAAACTACTGCAAAAATAAAAAATAAAAAAGTTTGATTGCGACACAAAAAATTTGTGTGCCTCAATTTCGCTATATGTTTCAGCAAAATACTGATTAAGGGGGGCAATATACCTGCTTCTACAAAATATTGATTAAGGGGTTCTATATACCTGCTTCCACAAAATACAGATTGAGGGGTGCGATATACCTGCTTTCACCAAATATTGATTCAGGGGTTCTATATACCTGTTTCCACAAAATACTGATTGAGGGGTTTGATATACCTACTTCCACAAAATATCGATTGAAGGGTGAAATATACCTTTTTCCACCAAATATGGATTAAGGTGTTATATTTACCTATTTCCACAATATATTGATTGAGGGGAGTGATATACCTGCTTCTCCAAAATACTGATTAAGGGGTGCGATATACCGGCTTCCACCAAAAACTGATTGAGGCCTGCGATATACCTGGTTCCAACAAGTAATTATTTAGGGGTTTCATATACTTGTTTCCACAAAATACTGATTTACTGGTGCGATATACCAGCTTCCACCAAATACTGATCGAGGCCTGCGATATACCTGCTTCCACCAAGTATTGATTCAGGGGTGCTAAAAACCTGTTTCCACAAAATACTGATTGAGGGGTGTGATATACCTGATTCTACAAAATACTGATTAAAGGTTTCTATATACCTGCTTCCACAAAATACTGATTGAGGAGTGTGATATACAAACCGGATTCCAAAAAAGTTAGGACACTATACAAATCGTGAATAAAAACTGAATGCAATGATGTGGAGGTACCAACTTCTAATATTTTATTCAGAATAGAACATAAATCACGGAACAAAAGTTTAAACTGAGAAAATGTACCATTTTAAGGGAAAAATATGTTGAATCAGAATTTCATGGTGTCAACAAATCCCCAAAAAGTTGGGACAAGGCCATTTTCACCACTGTGTGGCATCTCCCCTTCTTACAACACTCAACAGATGTCTGGGGACCGAGGAGACCAGTTTCTCAAGTTAAGAAATAGGAATGCTGTCCCATTTTGTCTAATACAGGCCTCTAACTGTTCAATCGTCTTGGGCCTTCTTTGTTGCACCTTCCTCTTTATGATGCGCCAAATGTTCTCTATAGGTGAAAGATCTGGACTGCAGACTGGCCATTTCAGTACCCGGATCCTTCTCCTACGCCGCCATGATGTTGTAATTGATGCAGAATGTGATCTGGCATTATCTTGTTGAAAAATGCAGGGTCTTCCCTAAAAGAGATGACGTCTGGATGGGAGCAGATGTTGTTCTAGAACCTGAATATATTTTTCTGCATTGATGGTGCCATTCCAGACATGCAAGCTGCCCATGCCACACGCACTCATGCAACCCCATACCATCAGAGATGCAGGCTTCTGAACTGAGCGTTGATAACAACTTGGGTTGTCCTTGTCCTCTTTGGTCCGGATGACATGGCGTCCCAGATTTCCAAAAAGAACTTCGAATCGTGACTCGTCTGACCACAGAACAGTCTTCCATTTTGACACACTCCATTTTAAATGATCCCTGGCCCAGTGAAAACGCCTGAGCTTGTGGATCTTGCTTAGAAATGGCTTCTTCTTTGCACTGTAGAGTTTCAGCTGGCAACGGCGGATGGCACGGTGGATTGTGTTCACTGACAATGGTTTCTGGAAGTATTCCTGAGCCCATTCTGTGATTTCCTTTACAGTAGCATTCCTGTTTGTGGTGCAGTGTCGTTTAAGGGCGTTTACAAGATTCTGATTAAGGAGTTCTATATACCTGTTTCCACAAAATACTGATTGAGGGATGCGATATACCTGCTTCCACTAAATATTGATTGAGGCCTGCGATACACTAGCTTCCACAAAATACTGATTGAGGGGTGCGATATACCTGCTTCTACAAAATACTAATTAAGGGGTTGTATATATCTTCTTCCACAAGTTCTGATTGAGGAGTGCGATATACCTGCTTCCGCAAAATATTGATTATGGGGTTTGATATACCTGTTTCCACAAAATATAGATTGAGGGGTTCAATATGCCCTCTTCCACCAAATATTGATTCAGGTGAAGAGCAGGAGCTGGAAGATGAGGAAGTTGCAATGCTGAATGAATTTCCAGGGGGGATACTCCATCTGAGACAAGTCAGAAGGAGTCTGAAGAGGAGTCAGAGGAGGATGGTGGCTGGGGGAGGAGGAGCAAGAAGAGAAGGCTTTGAGGGGGACTTTAAACTTTTTGGGGATCCCTGGTGTTGTCCATGGCTGGGGGGAGGAGACCGAGAAGGACTTTCTCCTGGTTAATGAGCAGGAGCCAGGGCGCTCCACTGCTTCCAATTTAGTGCAAATGGGGGCCTTCATGCTCCAGTGTTTGAAGAGGAACCCCCAATTAAAAAGAATAAAGGGCAAGGACCAGTACTGGGTGGCAACATTCTTAGACCCCCGGTACAAACACAAAATGGCGGAAATGTTACCAGCATCACAGAGGGTTGTCAGAATGCAACATTTACAGGCCTTGCTGCGATAGATGCTGCATTCTGTTGTTGCGGATGTTGGCAGAGGATTTTCCACCCACAGCGGAATAGGTGTCGGTACCAATCCTACCGCGCCTGCAAGAAGAGGGCGGTTTGAAAATGTGTTGGTCACTTTGGATATGAGATCATTCTTGCAACCAACCCATCGACAGCCGCCCTACGGATCCAGCCTCAGGGAATGCTTAGACCGACAGGTGTCCGACTACATTGGGTTAACGGCCGATCTAGACGCTCTGAGAAACAAGGAATCTCCGAACTGGACTACTGGGTGTGCAGGCTTGACCTGTGGCCAGAGCTGGCACAATTTGCCATGGAACTCTAGGCTTGTCCCTCGTTGAGTGTCTTGTCCGACAGGACGTTTAGCGCAGCATGGGGGATCATGATCGATAAGCGCACTCGCCTAGCTCACGACAGTGTGGACTATCTCTAAAAATGAATGAGGCATGGATCTCGGAGTAATTCAACACCTTTGACGACCACGTGTAATTGAATTTCCTCATGCCAGCCCACAGCCCAAAAGATAGTGAAGGAATACGTCCCTAGACATTGGTTACAATGAGAGCAAATATATGAAGGGACATTAAAATGAGCAAAAAAAAGAAAACGTTTTATTCATTGCGTAAGGTAGAAAAACATATAAGGTGAATTACCTAAATATGGTAGTGTTGGGCCAATAAATGGTCCAGTAATGCTCAATAGGGTGCACAGAAATATGGTCAAGGTCCCCACTTAGTGTGTGATATGGGGGAACACTGTGAACACCCTGCAATTGATAAGGACCCAGATCTTAAAATATACAAATCCCACCGCTACTAGTGATTGGATATCCAAAGCGCAGAATATATGCCACTGCACTAATAGTGAGATGGTGGGATAGTGGAATAAATGGAATAGTATCACCACTGGCATTGACAGGTGTTCTCAGAGAGATGTGGTATCTCACAAAGAGGAACCCAGTGGGGTAACATTTGCAGCATTACCAAACTGTCCAGTACATAGTCAGTCACTGGGCAGTTGTAGTCAGCAAGAGGGATGGCTGTGCACTATACCGCCCATCAAACACTGACACTCGTGTGGTGCACAACAATAAAAGGTGATTGCTGGTCTGGCTATTGTGCCACCAGCTACCAGCAGTCCCTAACAACACTTAGCTACGGCTCAACGCGTTTCTGTGCACATATCTCGTGCACTTCGTCAGAAGCCAAAGTAGCAGTACACCTGAATCTGCCTAAGCCGAAACTCTAGTGTGGGAGACGGCGCGCTTCATCAACAAACATAGCCCCAGCACTGTGATGGCTGCGAAGCGGCCAGCAAAACGCAGTGATTTCAAGGGCAGACACAACACCCCCATGAGCGCACCTCCCATCACCAGCCAACCCGGCTGAAGAAACACTCATATCGAGCCGGTCAGCTGACGAATAGGACGAACGAAGATGTGCTCAGGAGAAAGCACACTAGCGCTACATAGTAATATGTTAATAGGGAATAAATCGTCGAAGTCATAACCTGCATGACACTTTAGTCCACAGTATGTATCAGAGCCCTAAAGAGCATGCTTGGTTGTATAACCCTCTCACTGGGTGCTTTGAATGTGTGCAAGGCATCATGAAATCTGAGGATTACCAATGGATTTTGAGTCGCACTGTAGAGCTCAGTGTCAGAAAGCTGGGCTTGCGTCCGAGGTCTTCCAGCAGGACAATGACCCCAAACATACGTCAAAAAGCACCCAGAAATGGATGGCAACAAAGCGCAGGAGAGTTCTGAAGTGGCCATCAATGAGTCCAGATCTAAATCCCATTGGACATCTGTGGAGAGATCTTAAAATTGCTGTTGGGAAAAGGTGCCCTTCCAATGAGAGAGACCTGGAGCAGTTTGCTAAGGAAAAGTGGTCCAAAATTCCGGGTGAGAGGTGTCAGAAGCTTATTTTTTCCAAATGGTGTGCAACCAAATATTACAGTAAGGGTGCCAATAATTTTGTCCAGCCCATTTTTGGAGTTTGGTGTGACATTATGTCCAATTTGCTTTTTTTCCTCCCTTTTTTGGTCTTGTTCCAATACACACAAAAGGGAATGTGTATAGCAAAACATGTGTTACTGCAATACTTTTCTGTGAGAAATACTTCATTTTCTTGAAAAATTTCAGGGGTGCCAACATTTACGGCTATGACTGTAACTACGCTGTACCATCATTTGTGGCTATATCATACACCTGACAGTTCTATATAATGTTTTACCAAGTAAATACACAAATTTTAAGACATCTGTGGAGAGATCTTAAAATTGCTGTTGGGAAAGTCCTTTTCTATTGGAAAAGGACTTAGGAAAACTAGAGGAATGGTCAAAAATCTGGCAACTAAAATTTAATGTTGATAAGTGCAAGATAATGCACCTGGGACGTAAAAACCCAAGAGCAGAATATAAAATCAGTGATACAGTCCTAACCTCAGTATCTGAGGAAAGGGATTTAGGGATCATTACAGGTCCTTCTAAAAAAATTTTGCATATTGTGGTAAAGTTCATTATTTTCTGTAATGTACTGATAAACATTAGACTTCATATATTTTAGATTCATTACACACCAACTGAAGTAGTTCAAGCCTTTTATTGTTTTAATATTGATGATTTTGGCATACAGCTCATGAAAACCCAAAATTCCTATCTAAAGAAATTTGCATATCATGAAAAGGTTCTCTAAACGAGCTATTGACCTAATCATCTGAATCAACTAATTAACTCTAAACACCTGCAAAAGATTCCTGAGGCTTTTAAAAACTCCCAGCCTGGTTTATTACTCAAAACCGCAATCATGGGTAAGACTGCCGACCTGACTGCTGTCCAGAAGGCCATCATTGACACCCTCAAGCAAGAGGGTAAGACACAGAAAGAAATTTCTGAATGAATAGGCTGTTCCCAGAGTGCTGTATCAAGGCACCTCAGTGGGAAGTCTGTGCGAAGGAAAAAGTGTGGCAGAAAACGCTGCACAACGAGAAGAGGTGACCGGACCCTGAGGAAGATTGTGGAGAAGGACCGATTCCAGACCTTGGGGGACCTGCGGAAGCAGTGGACTGAGTCTGGAGTAGAAACATCCAGAGCCACCGTGTACAGGCGTGTGCAGGAAATGGGCTACAGGTGCCGCATTCCCCAGGTCAAGCCACTTTTGAACCAGAAACAGCGGCAGAAGCGCCTGACCTGGGCTACAGAGAAGCAGCACTGGACTGTTGCTCAGTGGTCCAAAGTACTTTTTTCGGATGAAAGCAAATTTTGTATGTCATTCGGAAATCAAGGTGCCAGAGTCTGGAGGAAGACTGGGGAGAGGGAAATGCCAAAATGCCTGAAGTCTAGTGTCAAGTACCCACAGTCAGTGATGGTCTGGGGTGCCATGTCAGCTGCTGGTGTTGGTCCACTGTGTTTTATCAAGGGCAGTCTCAATGCAGCTAGCTATCAGGAGATTTTGGAGCACTTCATGCTTCCATCTGCTGAAAAGCTTTATGGAGATGAAGATTTCATTTTTCAGCACGACCTGGCACCTGCTCACAGTGCCAAAACCACTGGTAAATGGTTTACTGACCATGGTATTACTGTGCTCAATTGGCCTGCCAACTCTCCTGACCTGAACCCCATAGAGAATCTGTGGGATATTGGGAAGAGAAAGTTGAGAGACGCAAGACCCAACACTCTGGATGAGCTTAAGGCCGCTATCGAAGCATCCTGGGCCTCCATAACACCTCAGCAGTGTAACAGGCTGATTGCCTCCATGCCACGCCGCATTGAAGCAGTCATTTCTGCAAAAGGATTCCCGACCAAGTATTGAGTGCATAACTGAACATAATTATTTGAAGGTTGACTTTTTTTGTATTAAAAACACTTTTCTTTTATTGGTCGGATGAAATATGCTAATTTTTTTTAATAGGAAATTTGGGTTTTCATGAGCTGTATGCCAAAATCATCAATATTAAAACAATAAAAGGCTTGAACTACTTCAGTTGGTGTGTAATGAATCTAAAATATATGAAAGTCTAATGTTTATCAGTACATTACAGAAAATAATGAACTTTATCACAATATGCTAATTTTTTGAGAAGGACCTGTATTTGAGAAGACTTAAAGGTAGGCAGACAATGTCACAGAGCAGCAGGAAATGCTAGCAGAATGCTTGGGTGTATAGGGAGAGGCATTACCAGTAGAAAGAGGGAGGTGCTCATGCCGCTCTACAGAGCACTAGTGAGACCTCATTTGGAGTATTGTGCTCAGTACTGGAGACCATATCTCCAGAAGGATATTGATTCTTTGGAGAGAGTTCATTGAAGAGCTACTAAACTAGTACATGGATTGCAGGATAAAACTTACCAGGAAAGATTAAAGGACCTTAACATGTATAGCTTGTAAGAAAGACGAGACATAGGGGATATGATAGAAACTTTTAAATACATAAAGGGAATCAACAAGGTAAAAGAGGAAAGAATATTTAAAAGTAGAAAAACTGCTACAAGAGGACATAGTTTTAAATTAGAGGGGCAAAGGTTTAAAAGTAATATCAGGAAGTATTACTTTACTGAGAGAGTAGTGGATGCATGGAATAGCCTTCCTGCAGAAGTGGTAGCTGCAAATACAGTGGAGGAGTTTAAGCATGCATGGGATAGGCATAAGGCCATCCTTCATATAAGATAGGGCCAGGGGCTATCCATAGAATTTAGTATATTGGGCAGACTAGATGGGCCAAATGGTTCTTATCTGCCGACACATTCTATGTTTCTATGTTTCTATTGATAAGGTGCCCTTCCAATGAGAGAGACCTGGAGCAGTTTGCTAAGGAAGAGTGGTCCAATACACACAAAAAGGGAATTTTAAGACATCTGTGGAGAGATCTTAAAATTGCTGTTGGGAAAAGGTGCCCTTCCAATGAGAGAGACCTGGACCAGTTTGCTAAGGAAGAGTGGTCCAATACACACTAAAAGGGAATGTGTATAGCAAAACATGTGTTACTGCAATACTTTTCTGTGAGAAATACTTCATTTTCTTGAAAAATTCCAGGGGTGCCAACATTTACGGCTATGACTGTAACTACGCTGTACCATCATTTGTGGCTATATCATACACCTGACAGTTCTATATAATGTCCGTTGGTAAAACATTTCATAAAACAGAAGCTCAGTGCCAGGGTGTCGGACATTATATAGAACTGTCAGGTGTATGATATAGCCACAAATGATGGTACAGCGTAGTTACAGTCATAGCCGTAAATGTTGGCACCCCTATATAATGTCTGAGATCAGAAATAACATTGATCCTGGATGTTTTACCCCTTAGATGTTGTCATCGGTGCTGACAATGGCATCTATATTGTTAGAAGGTAGGATTTTACTTTGTCCCCTCGTCAGTGTCCATCGGGATCTAAGATTGGTTCACAGGTCTGCCATGGCCAGGTATCTATAAGGCCTATGCTGTCTTTCAGTAGATTACTGGCATTAAAGCAGTGATCAAATAATCAGATGGCCCTCACATGAAAAAATGAATAGTTTACAGAACAAAATTAAAATTTCTACGTTAAAAATAAATAAAATTTCCTTCATAAAAAAGCTTTATTATGGAAAAAATACACATTTTATATTGTCTCATGTGTAACTATTTGACCTATGAAAGTGTCACAAAGATAAACACTGCAAACAAAAAAAAAAAAAACTCCAAAAAGAGAATTGAAATATAATCAGTAAGTTGTATGTACCATGGAAACACGAGGGTCGGTGGGTGCTGTCATTCACTGTCCTGGCTATCTTTATAAAGACTGCGCAGGGCCAGGGTTCATACCACTGAACACCCATGCTTCTTTCTGCGGGAAGACTTTATTGTATAACCAACAGTCAACAGCATATAGTACAGTCCTAGCAAGGACATAGGATGACACAGGTGACGCCGATTCACCCTTCTGCTGACTGGCCAGGGATTAGAATGGTGTAAAGCATGCCGGTACTGGACTCTGGACCAATGGAAACATGTTCTATGGATTAATTAACCATCTGGCAGTCTGGTGAATGAGTCTGGGTTTGGCAAAGAGCGATACCTGCCTGACCTTGCTAAATGTAAAATTTGGTGAAGGAGGGATAAGGCTATTGGGTTGTTTTTCAGTGGCTGGCCTATGTCATATGAATGCTTCAATAAAGAGAAATCTTAATGTTTCAGCATACAAGACATTTTGGACAATCGTACTCTTCCAACTTTGTTAGAACAGTTTGGGGAAGGCCATTTTCTGTGACCCAATACACAATGCAAGGTCCTTAAAGGCATGGTTGGGTGAGGTTGGTGTAGAAGAACTTGACTAACCTGTACAGAGCACTGACCTCAACCCCACCTTTCAGGTGAAGTGAAGTGGAAATTGTAAGCCAGGTCCCTCGTCCAACATCAGAGTCTGAACTTACATATAATCTTTTGATTGAATAGCACAAAAATTCCCACAGACACACTTGTAGCCTTCCCAGAAGAGTGGAAGTGGAAATTTTAGCTACCAGTGGGGGACCAGCTCCATATTAGGTGTAATGTCTAGGTATCGATGCTTTTGTCAATATAGTGTATGTACCTTAAAAATACAACTCGTCTCATAGAAATGAAGGCTACATGAATGGAAAAATAAAAAGTTATGGCTTTTGAAATGCAGAGATAAAAAAAGATAAAAAAAATGATATATCATTAAGTATTAAATTACAAACCGGATTCCCAAAAAGTTGGGACACTATACAAATTGTGAATAAAAACTGAATGCAATGATGTGGAGGTGCCAACTTCTAATATTTTATTCAGAATAGAACATAAATCACAGAACAAAAGTTTAAACTGAGAAAATGTACCATTTTAAGGGAAAAATATGTTGAATCAGAATTTCATGGTGTCAACAAATCCCCAAAAAGTTGGGACAAGGCCATTTTCACCACTGCGTGGCATCTCCCCTTCTTCTTACAACACTCAACAGATGTCTGGGGACCGAGGAGACCAGTTTCTCAAGTTTAGAAATAGGAATGCTCTCCCATTCTTGTCTAATACAGGCCTCTAACTGTTCAATCATCTTGGGCCTTCTTTGTTGCACCTTCCTCTTTATGATGCACCAAATGTTCTCTATAGGTGAAAGATCTGGACTGCAGACTGGCCATTTCAGTACCCAGATCCTTCTCCTACGCAGCCATGATGTTGTGATTGATGCAGAATGTGGTCTGACATTATCTTGTTGAAAAATGCAGGGTCTTCCCTGAAAGAGATGACGTCTGGATGGGAACATATGTTGTTCTAGAACCTGAATATATTTTTCTGCATTGATGTTGCTTTTCCAGACATGCAAGCTGCCCATGCCACACGCACTCATGCAACCCCATACCATCAGAGATGCAGGCTTCTGAACTGAGCATTGATAACAACTTGGGTTATCCTTGTCCTCTTTGGTCCGGATGACATGGCGTCCCAGATTTCCAAAAAGAACTTCGAATCGTGACTCATCTGACCACAGAACAGTCTTCCATTTTGCCACACTCCATTTTAAATGATCCCTGGCCCAGTGAAAACGCCTGAGCTTGTGGATCTTGCTTAGAAATGGCTTCTTCTTTGCACTGTAGAGTTTCAGCTGGCAACGGCGGATGGCACGGTGGATTGTGTTCACTGACAATGGTTTCTGGAAGTATTCCTGAGCCCATTCTGTGATTTCCTTTACAGTAGCATTCCTGTTTGTGGTGCAGTGTCGTTTAAGGGCCCGGAGATCACGGGCATCCAGGATGGTTTTACGGCCTTGACCCTTACGCACAGAGATTGTTCCAGATTCTCTGAATCTTCAGATGATGTTATGCACAGTTGATGATGATAGATGCAAAGTCTTTGCAATTTTTCGCTGTGTAACACCTTTCTGATATTGTTCTACTATCTTTCTGCGCAACATTGTGGGAATTGGTGATCCTCTACCCATCTTGGCTTCTGAGAGACACTGCCACTCTGAGAAGCTCTTTTTATACCCAATCATGTTGCCAATTGACCTAATTAGTGTTAATTGGTCTTCCAGCTCTTCGTTCTGCTCAAATTTACGTTTTCCAGACTCTTATTGCTACTTGTCCCAACTTTTGGGGGATTTGTTGACACAGTGAAAATTTGAATCAACATATTTTTCCTTTAAAATGATACATTTACTCGGATTAAACGTTTGATCTGTCATCTACGTTCTATTACAAATAAAATATTGACATTTGCCATCTCCACATCATTGCATTCAGTTTTTATTCACAATTTGTTTAGTGTCCCAACTTTTTGGGAATCCGGTTTGTACACTTCCATAAGAAGGTATATTTTTTTAGACTCCATATTCACAGAAACAAATCTGTTTAAATTTTTTGCTGCTTGTTTAATTTTGGCAGTACTGTGCAATTAAAAATTCTGCAGCAGTCAGCACAAGAGAGTGTCCTATATAGACACATAGGGGGTCATTTATTAACCTAAAATCCTCCTATATTAGGTGACTTTTCTCCCACTCACGACAGATCTAAAAAAGTGGGTGTGGCATTGGCAGGGAAGGCGATGGACCCGGAGGCCTGTCTCATTTACCATTTTCTACGCCTGTTTTAGAAAGCTGGCTTACATTTATGAGATCCACCGCCAGCATAGGGGCTTTATTAAGACCGGCATCTAAAACGCTGATCTTAATAAATGACCCTCATAATCCATTGTCAGTTTACTGCTGCTGTGAGGGGATGATGTTTCTGCAAGGTAATCATCATCATAACAGTAGGTGTACATTTAGGGTGGCAGTGTGACAGGCCTAAATAAAGATGCCCACAGTGGTGTGAGACTGCCTGCTGTGCTAAAAGTCCAAGCTAAGAGGAAGTTAAAGCGTCCGATATCGGGACTAACACCAGGAGTAGTGTGGGATGCTATTAGCTACCATGGTCATTTCCATCTGTTATTCATGGAAGGAACATTGACCAGCCTTCAGTATTTCCAGGACATTGTGGAGCCAGTCCTAATGCATTTTTTTTTTACTTTAGACGTGGTGTTCCAACAGGATAACGCCTGCCCAGACACTGTCTGCTCTTCAGGGTATCCAGTTACCGTGGCCAGCTCAATTGACAGATGTTTCCTCCATGAGAGTGTCTGGGACTGGGTGTGCTGATGGATCTCCCATGCACAGTAGTCAATATCCACCTTGGCTGAACCATGTTCAAAAAGTATGGAGTCCAAGGTCAGAAAGTATGGATTGACATATCACATGAGGACATCCAGCATCTGTATAACTGTTGCCATGACAGAGCAGCAGTCTGTCTCAAAGCAAAGGGAAATGCCACCTAGTATTAATGTGACTGTGACTCAACATGTACCCTTCTGCATAACCCAAAATAAAGGGTGCACCATCTTGGTTGTGCAAGAACCTCTAGCAGTTTATACTTTGTGAATCTCAGCTCAATCACATGACTTTTTTAGATGTTCGTTTTTCATTTGCCAACAACAAAAATATCCTAAAGGGTATGTCCTACAACCTTCAGAGTAGATCTCAGCTTCCTTGGAAGCAGTAGATTTTGCTTCTCTGTGCTCATACCTGAAGATTTCCTGGTTAGGGGTCCTTTTACTATTTCATTGTGTCTTGATTCAGATTTAGATGATGCTACTATAACAGACCATTAAAAATCCATAACGAAAGATGGCCCTTTTCTTTAATCATGAAGACAAAGAAAACATTCATCTGCTTCACTTCCCTAAGAGAATAATATTACTTAACAGATTTTGCTATGGTCCTATTTATTTGTCTTTTTGGCCCATATCCCAGAAAACCAGCTTCCCAAATACTACAAAACATCAATAAGCTTTGAATTAGATTATATGTTCTGCAAAATGTAGTTATGGAGCAGTCAAGAAAAATCATATTGCAGTACCGTGTGCTTATGAATAACGCAAATATAAATTAGCCATCTGTTAAGAGGTTTCTTGGTCTATGCTGAAATCTTCACATAGCAAACATTTAAGGGTCAGCTCTTTATAAAGGACACATAATATGGAGCTTTGACTAGGCTATTTGCTACAGTAATGTTATGTGTTTGAATCCTTTACTCAATGTACATATAATGTATCTGAGAATTTACTTGCAGTATTTACTTGGTAAAACATTTCATAAAACAGAAGCTCAGTGCCAGGGTGTTGGCACCCGGCACACCAGGGCAAGTGCCGGGGCCCACTGCTCCTGGGGGGGCCCACTGTGCCTGCTCACTCCTGCAGCTGTGTCCTGGTCTTCATTAAACTGCCTGTTCTGAATTCTAAGGCAGCTTACCCCAGCTATGCAGACAATTTTCACCATGCGCACTGCTGGGGTGGGCGGCCCCAGGACTTAGAGCAGGGTAGATGGAGTTTCCTACCGGGCTAAAGGACCTTCCTGATGTCATCCGCCCATGCGACAGTAGGGATGTTCGGGTTCGCCGGGTTCGGCTGAACTTTGGGTCAAAGTTCGGGTTCGGGACCCGAACTTGACACAAACTCGAACCCAAACCCAAACCCCATTGAAGTCAATGGGGACCTGAACTTTGGTGCACTAAATCCAGAGGGAAAAGAAACCAGGCTGGTGTAGTGAGCTTAATTTATATTTATATAACCCTGACGCGTGGTTGATTAAGTGTGTGGCTGTGTAAGTGTGTGACTTGAGATTAAGTGACTTTAGATTCAGGGACTTCAGTGGGGAACTACAATTTGCCAGTTTCTTATTACTACATTATATTGTATTTTTCGCTTTTGTGGTGTAATCCCCATTTAGTATTTGTTGCACAATTGACAACACAGTCCAGTGCACATCTTGCATGATTTATGCAGTCCTGGGACAGCCGTTCAACGGTGTATATCTTTGTTCAAGATGTGAGCAAATTACCTATTTGGAATCGCGAATCGAGTCTCTAAACGGGCAAGTTGCAACACTGAGAGGCATTGACAATTTTCAAAACAGTTTGCTTCTCACCGAGCAAGCATTCTTTTGGGTAGATTAGGGGGAAAGTGACAGAGAAGAGGCTGAGGAAAGTGAGGTAGCTAGCTGGGTAACAGTTAGAAAGCGGGGTAGAGGGAAGACTGCCAGGGAGGCTAGCCCTGATCTGACTCACCCCAACAAGTTTGCACATTTGGCAGATGTATGTCAGTCCAGGGACGGTACTGCTGCAGCCGGACACTTCCTCTGCCAGTCAGGGGAATGTCAGCTCCAGTAAGCAGGGAACCAGGAGAGCATGGCAAGCCAGACAGGTGCTGGTAGTGGGAGACTCCATTATTAGAACAAATAGGGCAATCTGTCACAAAGACCGTGATCGCTGAACTGTGTGCTGTCTTCCTGGCGCTAGAGTTTGACACATTGCGGATCGGGTTGACAGATTACTAGGAGGGGCTGGAGAAGATCCAGCTGTCATGGTCCATATCGGAACCAATGACAAAGTTAGAGGTAGGTGGAGAGTCCTTAAAAATTATTTCAGGGATTTAGGTCAAAAGCTTAGGGCAAGGACCTCAAATGTAGTATTTTCCGAAATACTACCTGTACCGCGGGCCACACAAGAAAGGCAGCGGGAGATTAGGGAGATTAACAAGTGGCTCAAGAACTGGTGTAGGAAGAAGGGGTTTGGGTTCCTGGAGAACTGGGCCAACTTCTCTATCGGCTACAGGCTCTATCGTAGGGATGGGCTGAACCTCAATGGGGAAGGGGCAGCTGTGTTGGGGAGAAAGATGGCTAGAAGGTTGGAGGAGTGTTTAAACTAGGGACTAGGGGGGAGGGAAATTACATTATAGGAGGGGAATATAGTGCAGCTAGAGACCAGGGGCAAGGTAGTTGGACTGGTGGAGGAATGGAAGGAGGGACTGGAACAGTTCAGAAGGAAAGATGTAGAGTAAAAAATATACATAAACCTCTCAAATGTATGTATACTAATGCCAGAAGCCTGACTAATAAAACTGGGGAACTGGAATTAGTGATGTGTGAGGAAGACTATGACATAGTGTGAATAACGGAAACATGGCTGGATGATAGCTATGACTGGGCAGTTAATGTACAAGGTTACAGTCTGTTTAGAAAGGATCGTCAAAACAGGAGAGGGGGGTATGCCTTTATGTAAAGTCCTGCCTAAAGCCCACACTCCAGGAATATATAAGTGAGGGACATGAACATGTGGGGTCAGTGTGGGTAGAGATACATGGAGCTAAAACAATAATAAATTACTAATAGGAGTTTACTATAAACCACCTAATATACCAGAGTCCACAGAAAATCTACTACTAAACGAGATAGACAAGGCGGCAAATCATAATGAGGTGGTTATTATTGGGGACTTCAACTAGCCAGATATAGACTGGGAAACTGAAACTTGTATATCTCATAAAGGAAACAGGTTCTTGGCAATAACCAAAGACAATTACCTCTCCCAACTGGTTCAGGACCCGACTAAAGGAACGGCCATACTGGACTTAGTATTAACCAATAGGCCTGACAGAACAAAATACGTGCAGGTTGGGGGACACCTGGGAAATTGTCCAATTATCATTCAAAAGAACATTTCTACAGGGAGGAGCAAAAATACTAAACTGCAAAAAAGCTAAATTTAGCCAGCTAAGAGAGGCCATAGGCCTAACTAACTGGGACAAAGTCCTCAAAAATAAAAAATAATACAGCCACAAAATGGGATATCTTTAAAAGCATCCTAAAATCTCATTGTGAGAGGTACATACCATATGGGAATAAAAGGTTAAGGAACAAAAAGAAACCAATGTGGATAAATAGAACTGTAAAGAAAGCAATAAATGACAAAAAGAAAGCATATACATCACTAAAACAGGAGGGTAGCACGGAAGCACTGAAAAACTATAAGGAAAAAAATAGAACATGTAAAAAACAAATAAAAGCGGCCAAACTAGAGACCGAGAGATTAATTGCGAAGGAGAGTAAAACTAACCCTAAAATGTTCTTCAATTATATAAATGTTAAAGAGTAATGAGGGGGGAGTCGCATAGAGCGACGAGGAGAAAGGAAAGCTGTTAAATCTTTTTTTCTCTAATGTATTCACTGAGGAAAATAAACTGTCAGATGAAATGTTGAATGTGAAAATAAATTCCCCATTAAAAGTGTCCTGTCTAACCCAGGAAGAAGTACAACTGCGACAGGATTGGCGCATAGCAAATGTGGTGCCAATATTCAAAAAGGGCCCAAAAACAGAGCCTGGAAACTATAGGCCAGTAAGTTTAACATCTGTTGTGGGTAAACTGTTTGAAGGTTTTTAAGAGATGGTATCTTAGAGCATCTCAACGGAAATAAGCAAATAACGCCATATCAGCATGGCTTCATAAGGGATCGGTCATGCCAAAATAATTTAATCAGTTTCTATGAGGAGGTAAGTTCTAGACTTGACAGCGGCAAATCAATAGATGTCGTATATCTGGACTTCTCCAAAGCATTTGACACTGTACCACATAAAAGGTTAGTATATAAAATGAGAATGCTTGGACTGGGAGAAACTGTCTGTATGTGGGTAAGTAATTGGCTGAGTTATAGAAAACAGAGAGTGGTTATTAACGGTACACACTCAGATTGGGTCACTGTCACTAGTGGGGTACCTCAGGGGTCAGTATTGGGCCCTATTCTCTTCAATATATTTAATAATGATCTTGTAAAAGGCTTGCATAGTAAAATATAAATTTTCGCAGATGACATTGTGTAAGGTAATTAACACTGAAGAGGACAGTATACTACTACAGAGGGATCTGGATAGATTGGAGGCTTGGGCAGATAAGTGGCAGATGAGGTTTAACACTGACAAATGTAAAGTTATGCACATGAGAAGGAATAATGCAAGTCACCCGTACATACTAAATGGTAAAACACTCGGTAACACTGACATGGAAATTTAATAAACAGCAAACTAAGCTGTAAAAAACTGTGTCAGGCAGCTGCTGCCAAGGCCAATAAGATAATGGGTTGCATCAAAAGGGGCATAGATGCCCATGATAAGAACATAGTCCTACCACTTTACAAATCGCTAGTCAGGCCACACATGGAGTACTGTGTACAGATCTGGGCTCCTGTGAACAAGGCAGACATAGCAGAGCTGGAGAGGGTCTAGAGGAGGGCAACTAAAGAAATAACTTGAATGGGGCAACTACAGTACCCTGAAAGATTATCAAAATTAGGGTTATTCACTTTAGAAAAAAGACAACTGAGGGGAGATCTAATTACTATGTATAAATATATCAGTGGTCAGTACAGAGATCAATCCCATCAGCTATTTATCCCCAGGACTGTGACTGTGACGAGGGGACATCCTTGGCGTCTGGATCAACTTGCAGGATGACAGGCCAAACTGGATGGACAAATATCTTTTTTCGGCCTTATGTACTATGTTACTATGTTACTAAAATAGCTGTAAAATAGTTGTAATAAGGGCTAGAGGGCTGCAAAAGGAATCAAATTTATTTTTCTTTATTTATTTTAATTTTATTTAATTTTTAATAAATTTGGGAAGACCCCAAAACATTGAGAAATAGAAAAGAGAATGCAAAGAGAAAGTGCGCTGGAGTATAATAATGGCTGGGTGCGGCCGGTGTACTTGTCTACTCAGCACAAGGTATGGACAAGTCCTGTGGGATCCATGCCTGGTTCATTTTAATGAACGTGAGCTCGTCCATGTTGGCTGTGGACAGGCTGCGCTTGTCAGTGATCCCCCCCCCCCCCGCCGTGTTAAACGCACGTTCGGACAATACACTTGCTGCAGGGCAGGCCAGCACCTCCAAGGTGTAAAAGGCAAGCTCAGGCCATGTGTCCAATTTGGAGACCCAGAAGTTGAATGGGGCAGACTCATTAGTCAGTACGAGTAGGCGTGTGCACACGTACTGTGCGACCATGTTGCTAAAATACTGCCTCCTGCTAAGACGTTCCATATCAGCTGGTGGTGCCGATTGTAGTGGCATGCTGACAAAGCTTTTCCACATTTTGGCCATGCTAACCCTCCCTTCTGAGGTGCTGGCGATGCCCCAGCTGCGGGGGCGACTTCTTCCTCCTTCTTTTCTGCCTTTGCCTTGTGCTTCTACTGACCCCCGCTGCCAGGTGTGAATGCCAACAGCAGCGTGTCTACCAGCGTGCGCTTGTATTTGCGCATCTATCGATCACGCTCCAGTGATGAAATTAAGGACAGCACGTTGTCCTTGTAGTGGGGACCCTGTAATCAGCACTGGCTAGAATATGGGCAACTTGGCGGTCACTGTGCAGCCACTTCAGTATATAGTCGCTCATGTGTGCCAGGCTGCCCAGAGGCACTTACAAGCTGTCCTCTATGGGAGGTGTATCGTCTGTGTCCTCTGTATCCCCCCAAGCACACTCCATTGATGTCCATAAGCTGCTTTGGGTGCCACCCTGCTGTGAACACGGTTGCTCCTTCTCATCATCCTCCTCATCCTGCAGAACTGTGCCCTGGTTGGACAGTTGTTTACCTGGCCTCTGTTGGTGCAGGAACCCACCCTCCTAGCCTTTTGTAATTGACTAGCCTGATTACTGTGGAAATGATCCCTCTTCCTCCTGTGCCACATCCTCTTCCATCATCGCCCGAAGTATTTTTTCAAGGAGACAAAGAAGTGGCATAGTAACTAGAGATGGCCTTGCGGTTCACCCGGCGGTCGTTTCACGGCAAACTTTGCTCGTTCGCTATTCGCCGAACATGTAAACATATGGCGATGTCCGCCGGCGCCATATTCTTTTGCATTGCGCAGAACCTTGACCCATGACACATCCATCAGGTGGGACAAGACAGCCAAATGAGACATTTAAGCACATGGACACACCCCCACCCTATCACAGAACCCGAACTGGCAGACATTTTACATTCTTTGTTTTGCCAGTGTAGGCAGAGGTTGCTTTGTGGAGCAGGGACAGAATGTTAGGGACACCAAACGCTAGCTAATAGGGCCACAAAGGTCATTTTAAGGACTGGTATAGGTGTGCTATCGATAGGTGTGATATACTGAGGGTTGTGATATACTTCTAACATAGAAAGTATATTATAGTGCATTAGTATTTGACAGCAGTTGTGTGCTGTTCTGCTGCAATGCCGCATCTATATAGAGGGACAAACACTATTGGAATAACTAATTGCAACTGGTGTGATATACCTGTTGCTTAAAAAAAACTGATTGAGGGGTGTGATATACCTATGATATACTTTCTAACATAGAAAGTATATTATACTGCATTTGTATTGTGCAGCAGTTGTATTCGGTTCTGCTGCGATACCCCAGGTATATAAAGGGACAAGTGTTTTTGGAACTATTTGCAGCGGGTGTGATATACCTGTTGCCCCAAAAAAACTGATTAAGGGGTGCGATATACCTGCTTCCACCAAATATTGATTCAGGGGTTCTATATACCTGCTTTCACAAAGTACTGATTGAGGGGTGCGATATACCTGCTTCCACCAAATATTGATTGAGGCTTGCGATACACCAGCTTCCACAAAATACTGATTGAGAGGTGGGATATACCTGCTTCCACCAAATATTGATTAAGGTGTTCTATATACCTGCTTCCACAAAATACAGATTGAGGGGTGCGATATACCTGCTTCCACCAAATATTGAATCAGGTGTTCTATATACATGTTACCGCTAAATACTGATTGAGGGTTGCGATATACCTGCTTCTACAAAATACTGATTAAGGGGTTCTATACACCTGCTTCCACAAAAAATAATTGAGGGGAGCGATATACCTGCTTCAAGCAAATATTGTTTCAGGTGTTCTATATACCTGTTTCCACAAAATACTGATTGAGAGTTGCGATATGCCTGCTTCTACAAAATACTGATTAAGGGGTTCTATACACCTGCTTCCACAAAATACTGATTGAGGGGGGCAATATACCTGCTTCTACAAAATACTGATTAAGGAGTTCTATATACTTGCTTCCACAAAATACCGATTGAGGGGTGCGATATACCTGCTTCCACAAAATATTGATTAAGGCCTGCGATACACCGGCTTTCACAAAATTCTGATTGAGAGGTGCAATATACCTGAATCCACCAAATATTCAATCAGGTGTTCTATATACCTGTTACCACTAAATACTGATTGAGGGTTGCAGTATACCTGCTTCTACAAAATACTGATTGAGGGGTTCTATACACTTGATTCCATAAAATACTGATTGAGGGGTGCAATATACCTGCTTCTACAAAATACTGATTAAGGGGTTCTATATACCTGCTTCCACAAAAAATTATTGAGGGGTGCGATATACCTGCTTCAAGCAAATATTGTTTCAGGTGTTCTATATACCTGTTTCCACAAAATACTGATTGAGAGTTGCGATATGCCTGCTTCTACAAAATACTGATTAAGGGGTTCTATATACCTGCTTCCACAAAATACTGATTGAGGGGTGCTATATACCTGTTTCCACCAAATATTGATTGAGGCCTGCGATATACCTGCTTCTACAAAATATTGATTAAGTGTTTCTATGTACCTGCTTTAACAAAATACTGATTGAGGGGTGCGATATAATATTGATTCAGGGGTTCTATATACCTGTTTCCACTAAATACTGAAATACTGATTGAGGGGTGCGATATACCTGCTTCCACCAAATATTGATTGAGGCCTGCGATACACCGGCTTCCACAAAATACTTATTGAGGGGTGCGATATACCTGCTTCCACGAAATATTGATTCAGGGGTTCTATATACCTGTTTCCACTAACTTCTAATTGAGGGGTGCGAAATATACCTGCTTCCACAAAATATTGATTATAGGGTTCTATATAACTGCTTCCACAAAATACTGATTAAGGGGTTTGATATACCTGCTTCCACAAAATACTGATTGAGGGTTGCGATATACCTGCTTCTACAAATTACTGATTAAGGGGTTCTATATACCCGCTTCCACAAAATACTGATTGAGGGGTGCGATATACCTGTTTCCACAAATACTGCTTTTCTCTAGGGACTTTGGCACAGGGTCATTTTAAAATAACATGCAGAGGAAGAGGCAAGCCGTTCCGCAGGGATGGTAGGGTTCAGGCAGGTGCACCAGGCCGGAGCCTAAGTGGGAAGTTGGAGAAGGTGCATGCGATTACATCAAAGGACGCAGCAGAGTTGGTTGAGTGGCTCACTCAGCCTTCTGCACCCTCCTCATCCTTTGTTTCTGCACCATCCTCATCCTCTGTATCTGCACCTTCCTCACTCTCTACTTTGTACACCCCTAAAGACACCACCACCACCACCACCATAGCACCTCCACTCAAGTCAGAGGAATTATTTTCTCATCCATTCCTAGACCTTACCGATGAGCAGCCGTTCTTGTCATTGGATGAGGAGGTAGCAGCAGCCGCCACCCAGCGGTCTGACGACAATACCCGGATCAGGCCAAGGAGGGTGGTCCCCGCTGTTGCTGCCTACTCCGAAATCTCTAAGGTAAATGGTGGTGAAGGTGACGATGATGACGTGGAAGAGGAGGGTAGTTCAGAGAGAGATACGGAGCAGCAGATAGGGAGCAGAAGGAGGAGAAGCAGGCAGAACTCACACTGCACAGGAGTGTGACAAAAAGCAGACTGCAAATGTATCTGGACTGAGCAATCCACCATGCACGGTCGCATCTTGCACTCCCAGGACGCCGGTACATGGCTCCACAGTGTGGGCTTTTTTTAACGTGTCAGCTGCTAGCAATATTGCTGCCATCTGCAGCCTGTGCTGTCAACGCATAAGTCGCGGTAAGCCCAACACTCACTTAGTGACGAGCACCTTAAGAAGGCACCTGGCCTCCCATCACCGAGCCCAGTGGGAGCAATACTGTCAGAACTCTCCATCTTCCACCGTGCCGTCGTCACATTCATCTGGCAGGCTTCCGTGGCCCAAATGTTCGAGCTTAAAAAGTTGATGATGGCAGATAACCCTATTGCCCAACAGTTGACAGCTGGCTTGTCAGAACTGCTAGCCCACCAACTACTTCCATGTAAACTGGTGGACTTGGAGGCCTTTATAAAATTTGTGGCCATTGGCACACCGCAATGGAAGGTCTCCAGAAGGAAATATTTCTCCCAGAAGGGCATCCCAGAGCTATATGGCCACATTCAGCGGCAATTAAATATATCTCTGGCACACAGTGTAGTTGCTAAGATAAATCTGACCACAGACACGTGGTCTAGCAAACACGGGCAGTGAAGGTACATAACTATTACTGCCCACTGGGTGAACCTTCTGACAGCCGTCAAGCATGTAACCTGTGGTACCCGTGTGAATTTGGTGTTACCGCCATGGATTGCATGCAGGCCTGCCTCTTCTTCTCCTCCTCATACTCCATCCTCCATCTCCTCCTCTGCTGGCTCCTCCTTTTTCACTGCTACCGCCTCTTCTGCTGCATCCCTCAAGCTCCCCAGAACCTATTCAAAGTGCGAGGTGAGATGTTGCCATGCTGTGCTGCGGCTGTTGTGCCTTGAAGTCAAGAGCCACACTGATCCTGCACTGTTTTCAGCTCTGCATTCACAGGCCGATCAGTGGCTAACCTAACTCAATTTGACAGTTGGTAAAGTGTTGTGCAACAATGGTGCCAATCTGCTCAGCGCGCTGAAACATGGCAAAATGACACAAGTGCCATGCATGGCACACGTCCTTAATCTAGTCATTCAGCGATTCATTGCCAAATACACTGGGGTCCAGGACGTCTTGTGGCAGGCCAGGAAAATCTCTGGCCATTTTAGAAGATCTTACATGGCCATGGCTTGCCTTGCTGATGTTCAGCGGCAACACCACCTGCCAGGCGACACCACGTATGATTTGTGACTGCCCGACACGCTGGAACTCCACCTTGTATATGCTTAAAAGGCTGCTCCAGCAGCAATGTGCCATTAACGACTTACTGTACGAACTCTGCAGCAGGACAGGTTTTGGGGAGCTTGGTTTCTTTTCACCACGCCAGTGGCTGCTAATGCTCGACACATGCAGACTTCTGCAGCCATTTGATGATATCATTAAATTGGTCAGTTGCCGCCAGGGCGCCATCAGTGACATCGTACCTTAAGCCTTCTTTCTGGAGCGTGCATTGCGTCGTGTCATTGATCAAGTCATCGAGGAGCAGGAGCTGAAAGATTAGAAAGTTGCATTTCTGAATGAATTCCCAGGGTGGGCTACTCCAAATGAGACAAGTCAGCAGGAGTCTGAAGAGGAGTCAGAGGAGGATGGTGGCTGGGGGTATAGGAGGACGAGGGGCAAGAAGAGCAGGCTTTGAGGAAAATTTTAAACTTTTCAGGGATTACTGGTGTTGTCCTTGGCTGGGGGAAGGAGACTGAGGACAACATTCTCCTGGGCGATGAGCAGGAGCCAGGGCTCTCCACCACTTCCAATTTGGTGCAAATGGGGGCCTTTATGCTCCAGTGTTTGAAGAGGCACCCCCATATAAAAATCATAAAGGGCAAGGACCATTACTGACTGGCAACGTACTTAGACCCCCGGTACAAACACAAAATGGTGGACATGTTACTAGCATCACAGAGGGCTGTCAGAATGCAGCATTTACAGGCCTATGCTGCGAGAGATGCTGCTTTCTGTTGTTGCGGGCACTGGCAGAGGAATTTCTACATAAAGCAAAACAGGTGCAGGTACCAAACCTACTGCACCTGCAAGAAGAGGGCTGTTTGAAGATTTGTTGGTCACTTCACATATGAGATAATTCTTGCAGCCAACCCATCGACATCCGCTCTCCAGATCTACCCTCAGGGAACGCCTAGACCAGTGATGGCGAACCTTTTAGAGACCGGGTGCCCAAACTGCAGCCTTAAAACCCACTTATTTATCGCAAAGTGCCAACACGCCAATTTACCCTGAATACTACAGTCCAATATAGTATATCTTCCATGTACTTTATCATTTACCTATAATAGCCTGTCTGCATTCAGTGCGCTGCCTGTGCTGTTCATAGTGCACCCAGCGCTGATGAATGGCTTGTAAAGTCCAGAGTATATTGATACACCATAGACTTTTTCCAGGGTGCGGGTGCCCACAGAGAGAGCTCTGAGTGCCGCCTCTGACACCCGTGCCATAGGTTCGCCATCACTGGCCTAGACCGACAGGTGTCTGACTACATCGGGTTAACGGCCAATGTGGACGCTCTGAGAAGCAAGGAACCCCTGGACTACTGGGTGTGCAGACTTGACCCGTGGCCAGAGCTGGCACAATTTGCCATGGAACTCTTGGCTTGACCCTCGTCGAGTGTCCTGTCTGAAAGGACGTTCAGCACAGCAGGGGGGGATCATGACCGATAAGCGCGCTCGCCTAGCCCACGACAGTGTGAACTACTTCACATTTCTAAAAATGAATGAAGCATGGATCTCGAAGGAATTCAACACCTGTGACGACCACATCTAATTGAATTTTTTTTATGCCAGCCCACACATATCCGTCACCACCCAGAGCAAAGAATGGTCCTTGTCTTATGTATATACAGCAGCATAAAAGGCCTTTTCTGTCAGCTGAATGCCTAATTTTTGTGGTCTCTACTTTACTGGCCTACAGTAAAATTGTTATTCAGTGACCGCCTAATGTACCTCCAGCCACATAATCACTTGTTCTTTAGTGATGAGCGGCAGGGGCAATAATCGAATTTGCCATATTGTGCGAATAATTGGCAGAATATTCGTCATATAGTCGCGATTTTGAGATTATTTTCTTGATTGCGAAAAATTGGCAATGTAATATTCCCGTAATGTGCTCAAAATACAGGTGTGAGTCACTATAGCTAAATTTTTACAGCTGCTGGAAGTTTCCTGAGACTGGAGAAAATGGTTGGCATGGCAGAACATTACAATAGCTTTATATGCAGATAGAGTGCTCCAATATATCCGCGATTGCGAAATCGGCACTAATGATGCAAATATTTAGGGGCAATATGTGCAAATTCACATTTTAACCCCTTAGGGACCGGGCTCATTTTCACCTTAAGGACCAGGTTATTTTTTGCAAATCTGACCAGTGTCTCTTTATGTGGTAATAACTTTAAAACACTTTGACTTATCCAGGCCATTCTGAGATAGTTTTTTTTTGCCACATATTGTACTTCATGACACTGGTAAAATGGAGTCCAAAAATTTATTTTTTATTTATAAAAAAATACCTAGTTTACCCAAAATTTTGAAATATTTGCAAATTTTAAAGTTTCTAATTCTCTACTTCTATAATACATACAAACCAGATTCCAAAAAAGTTGGGACATTAAACAAATTGTGAATAAAAACGGAATGCAATGATCTGGAGATGGCAAATGTCAATATTTTATTTGTAATAGAACGTAGATGACAGATCAAACATTTAATCTGAGTAAATGTATAATTTTAAAGGAAAAATACGTTGATTCAAATTTTCACGGTGTCAGCAAATCCCCAAAAAGTTGGGACAAGTAGCAATAAGAGGCTGGAAAAAGTAAATTTGAGCATAACGAAGAGCTGGAAGACCAATTAACACTAATTAGGTCAATTGGCAACATTATTGGGTATAAAAAGAGCTTCTCAGAGTGGCAGTATCTCTCAGAAGCCAAGATGGGTAGAGGATCAACAATTCCCACAATGTTGCGCAGAAAGATAGTGGAGCAAAATCAGAAAGGTTTTACCCAGCAAAAAATTGCAAAGACTTTGCATCTATCATCATCAACTGTGCATAACATCATCCGAAGATTCTGAGAATCTGGAACAATCTCTGTGCGTAAGGATCAAGGCCTTAAAACCATCCTGGATGCCCGTGATCTCCGGGCCCTTAAACGACACTGCACCACAAACAGGAATGCTACTGTAAAGGAAATCACAGAATGGGCTCAGGAATACTTCCAGAAACCATTGTCAGTGAACACAATCCACCGTGCCATCCGCCGTTGCCAGCTGAAACTCTACAGTGCAAAGAAGAAGCCATTTCTAAGCAAGATCCACAAGCTCAGGCGTTTTCACTGGGCCAGGAATCATTTAAAATGGAGTGTGGCAAAATGGAAGACTGTTCTGTGGTCAGACGAGTCACGATTCGAAGTTCTTTTTGGAAATCTGGGACGCCATGTCATCCGGACCAAAGAGGACAAGGACAACCGAAGTTGTTATCAACGCTTAGTTCAGAAGCCTGCATCTCTGATGGTATAGGGTTGCATGAGTGCGTGTGGCATGGGCAGCTTGCATGTCTGGAAAGGCACCATCAATGCAGAAAAATATATTCAGGTTCTAGAACAACATATGCTCCCATCCAGACGTCATCTCATTCAGGGAAGACCCTGCATTTTTCAACAAGATAATGCCAGACCACATTCTGCATCAATCACAACATTATGGCTGCACAGGAGAAGGATCCGGGTACTGAAATGGCCAGTCTGCAGTCCAGATCTTTCACCTATAGAGAACATTTGGCGCATCATAAAGAGGAAGGTGCAACAAAGAAGGCCCAAGACGATTGAACAGTTAGAGGCCTGTATTAGACAAAAATGGGACAGCATTCCTATTTCTAAACTTGAGAAACTGGTCTCCTCGGTCCCCAGACGTCTGTTGAGTGTTGTAAGAAGAAGGGGAGATGCCACACAGTGGTGAAAATGGCCTTGTCCCAACTTTTTGGGGATTTGTTGACACCATGAAGTTCTGATTCAACATATTTTTCCCTTAAAATGGTACATTCTCAGTTTAAACTTTTGTTCCGTGATTTATGTTCTATTCTGAATAAAATATTAGAAGTTGGCACCTCCACATCATTGCATTCAGTTTTTATCCACGATTTGTATAGTGTCCCAACTTTTTGGGAATCCGGTTTGTAGTAATACCTACAAAAATAGTTATTACTTCACATTCCCCATATGTCTTCTTTATGTTTGGATCATTTTGGGAATGACATTTTATTTTTTGGGGATGTTACAAGGCTTAGAAGTTTAGAAGCAAATCTTGAAATTTTTCAGAAATTTTTTAAAACCCACTTTTAAGGATCAGTTCAGTTCTGAAGTCACTTTGTGAGCCTTACATAATAGAAACCACCCAAAATGACCCCATTGTAGAAACTACACCCCTCAAGGTATTCAAAACTGATTTTACACCTTTGTCAACACTTTAGGCGTTCCACAAGAATTAATGGAAAATAGAGATAGTATTTCAAAATTGCACTTTTTTTGGCAGATTTTCCATTTTAATACTTTTTTTCCAGTTACAAAGCAAGGGTTAACAGCCAAACGAAACAATATTTTTAGCTCTGATTCTGTAGTGTACAGAAACATCCCATATGTGATCGGAAACTGCTGTACGGGCACATGGCAGGACACAGAAGGAAAGGAATGCCATACGGTTTTTGGAAAGCAGATTTTGCTAGACTGTTTTTTTTTACACCATGTCCCATTTAAAGCCCCCCAATACACCTTTAGAGTAGAAACTCCCAAAAAGTGACCCCATTTTAGAAACTACACCCCTCAAGGTAGTTTCTAAAAGGTAAAACTGATTTTACAAACTTTGTTAACCCTTTAGGTGTTCCACAAGAATTAATGGAAAATAGAGATAAAATGTCAAAATTTCACTTTTTGGGCAGATTTTCCATTTTAATATCTTTTTTTCTAGTTACAAAGCAAGGGTCAGCAGCCAAACAAAACTCAATATTTATGACTCTGAATCTGTAGTTTACAGAAACACCCTATATGTGGTCGTAAACTGCTGTACGGGCACACGGCAGGACACAGAAGGAAAGGAATGCCATACGGTTTTTGGAAGGCAGATTTTGCTGGACAGTTTTTTTGACACCATGTCCCATTTGAAGCCCCCTTGATGCACCCCTAGAGTAAAAACTCCAAAAAAGTGACCCCATTTTAGAAACTATGGGATAGGGTGGCAGTTTTGTTGGTACTAGTTTAGGGTACATATGATTTTTGGTTGCTCTATATTACACGTTTTGTTATTTACAACATTCATCTAACAGATCATGTGGTATTTTTATAGAGCAGGTTGTCACGGACGCGGCGATACCTAATATGTATACAATTTTTTTTATTTATGTAAGTTTTACACAATGATTTCATTTTTTAAACTAAAAAAATCATGTTTTAGTGTCTCCATAGTCTGAAAGCCATATTTGTTCAGTTTTGGGGCGATTATCTTGGGTAGGGTATGAATTTTGCGGGATGAGATGACGGTTGGATTGGCACTATTTTGGGGTGCGTATGACTTTTTGATCGCTTGCTATTACGCTTTTTGTCATGTAAGGTGACAAAAAATTGCTTTTTTTACAGCATGTTTGTGAAGGTTCTCATTTATCCAGGTCATGGTATATCTGTAAAGAATAAATCAAGGCAACTGTACTTACTGCAGTACTTTTGTACTTACTGTAGTGTACTTCTGTACTTACTGTGTACTTTTTTTACAGCCTTTTTTTATGGTGTGCACCTGAGCAGTTAGATCATGTGATATTTTTATAGAGCAGGTTATTACAGACACGGCGATACCTAATATGTATACTTTTTATTATTAATGTAAGTTTTACACAATATTATTTTTGAAAAAAAA
Organism: Bufo gargarizans; assembly: GCF_014858855.1. Taxonomy (NCBI): domain Eukaryota; kingdom Metazoa; phylum Chordata; class Amphibia; order Anura; family Bufonidae; genus Bufo; species Bufo gargarizans. Next base: position 473,009,165 of record NC_058083.1, on the reverse strand, counting down.
ATCATGTTTTAGTGTCTCCATATCCTGAGAGCCATACTTTTTTTCTGTATTTGGGCGATTATCTTAGGTAGGGTCTCATTTTGTGCGAGATGAGATGATGGTTTGATTGGGGCTATTTTTGGGTCCATGTGACTTTTTGATCGCTTGCTATTACACTTTTTTTACGGGTTAGGTCATGTAATATTTGTATAGAGCAGGTTATTACGGATGCGGCGATACCTAATATGTATAATTTTTACACAATAACAGCTTTTTTAAAACAAAAAAAATATGTTTTAGTGTCTCCATATTCTGAGCCTTATTTTTTTTTATTTTTTGGGCAATTGTCTTATGTAGGGGCCCATTTTTTGCAGGATGAGGTGATAGTTATATTGGTACTATTTTGGTGGGCATACGCCTTTTTTATCGCTTGCTGTTGTACTTTTAGTGATGTAAGGTGACCAAATATTTTTTTTTTTTCTACGGTGTTCATCTGAGGGGTTAGGTCATGTGATATGTTTATAAAGCCGGTCAATACGGATGCGGCTATACCTAATATGCTTTTTTTCCCCCTATTTCTTACCAATTTTTTTTACTTTATTTGGGGGAAATTATGTTTTTTTTTTTTTTTACTTGAAAATTTTAATTTTTGGGGGGGAAAACTTTATTTTTTCAACATTTTTTCACTTTATTTTTTGTCCCACTTTGGGACTTTAACTTTTGGGGGTCTAATCCCCTTTATATTGCATTCCAATACTTGATTGAAATGCATTGGCTTTATGAGTAATACAGTGTGTATTACTCATATAGCTTCCTGCCTGTGAGATCCAGGGGGCTGGATCTCACAGGCTCTTCACCGGAAGGCAGCACCGATGCCTAAGGAAGGCATTGTGCAGCCTTCCATGCCATCGGGTCCCCATTACAGCAGCACGGGGACCCAATGGCACCTCCGATCACTGCCGCAACGACCCATAAATGCAGCAAACCGCAGGTCTGAATTAACCTGCGGTTTGCGGCGATCCCACGCACCTTGTTCCGATCACTGTCCGCCGTGCGGTACGTCATGTGTCCTTAAGGTACTAGGAGATCATGACATACCGGTACTTCATGTGTCCCAAGAGGTTAACAGGTCTGACTACTTATTAGTGATTGGTGCACTAAGTATTGTTGTGAACTTGTGACATCACAGCAATATGTATGTATGTACAGTACAGACCAAAAGTTTGGACACGCCTTCTCATTCAAAGAGTTTTCTTTATTTTCATGACTATGAAAATTGTAGATTCACACTGAAGGCATCAAAACTATGAATTAACACATGTGGAATTATATACATAACAAAAAAGTGTGAAACAACTGAAAATATGTCATATTCTAGGTTCTTCAAAGTAGCCACCTTTTCCTTTGATTACTGCTTTGCTAACTCTTGGCATTCTCTTGATGAGCTTCAAGAGGTAGTCACCTGAAATGGTTTTCACTTCACAGGTCTGCCCTTGTCAGGTTTAATAAGTGGGGTTTCTTGCCTTATAAATGGGGTTGGGACCATCAGTTGCGTTGTGGAGAAGTCAGGTGGATACACAGCTGATGTCCTACTGAATAGACTGTTAGAATTTGTATTATGGCAAGAAAAAAAGCAGCTAAGTAAAGAAAAACGAGTGGCCATCATTACTTTAAGAAATGAAGGTCAGTCAGTCCGAAAAATTGGGAAAACTTTGAAAGTGTCCCCAAGTGCAGTCACAAAAACCATTAAGCGCTACAAAGAAACTAGCTCACATGCGGACCGCCCCAGGAAAGGAAGACCAAGAGTCACCTCTGCTGCGGAGGATAAGTTCATCCGAGTTACCAGCCTCAGAAATCGCAGGTTAACAACAGCTCAGATTAGAGACCAGGTCAATGCCACACAGAGTTCTAGCAGCAGACACCTCTCTAGAGCAACTGTTAAGAGGAGACTGTGTGAATCAGGCCTTCATGGTAGAATATCTGCTAAGAAACCACTGCTAAGGATAGGCAATAAGCAGAAGAGACTTGTTTGGGCTAAAGAACACAAGGAATGGACTTTAGACCAGTGGAAATCTGTGCTTTGGTCTGATGAGTCCAAATTTGAGATCTTTGGTTCCAACCACCGTGTCTTTGTGTGACGCAGAAAAGGTGAACGGATGGACTCTGCATGCCTGGTTCCCACCGTTAAAAAGCATGGAGAAGGAGGTGTGATGGTGTGGGGGTGCTTTGCTGGTGACACTGTTGGGGAGTTATTCAAAATTGAAGGCATAATGAAACAGCAGGGCTACCACAGCATCTTGCAGCGGCATGCTATTCCATCCGGTTTGCGTTTAGTTGGACCATAATTTATTTTTCAACAGGACAATGACCCCAAACACACCTCCAGGCTGTGTAAGGGCTATTTGACCATGAAGGAGAGTGATGGGGTGCTGTGCCAGATGACCTGGCCTCCACATTCACTGGACCTGAACCCAATTGAGATGGTTTGGGGTGAGCTGGACCGCAGAGTAAAGGCAAAAGGGCCAACAAGTGCTAAGCATCTCTGGGAACTCCTTCAAGACTGTTGGAAGACCATTTCAGGTGACTACCTCTTGAAGCTCATCAAGAGAATGCCAAGAGTGTGCAAAGCAGTAATCAAAGGAAAAGGTGGCTACTTTGAAGAACCTAGAATATGACATATTTTCAGTTGTTTCACACTTTTTTGTTATGTATATAATTCCACATGTGTTAATTCATAGTTTTGATGCCTTCAGTGTGAATCTACAATTTTCATAGTCATGAAAATAAAGAAAACTCTTTGAATGAGAAGGTGTGTCCAAACTTTTGGTCTGTACTGTATGTATGCAGCATACATACATATATACACACAGCACTATTTATGTAGCATGTATGTATGGCCAGCAGAACCTACACTATATCACTATCTAACCTACAATGACTATCTCCCACTAACTATCTGTATTATATATATAAACTAACTAACAAACTGTCTAATGTACTGACACAGGAAAGCAGAGAGCACAGCAACAACACTGCTGTCTCTCTCAGATCTGCAAAATACTGCATACAAGGGCTGCTGGGCAGGTTCTTATATAATAAGCGGGTAGGCAACTTTCCTATTGGTTGCTAGGGATGTTGCTAAACTCAGACAAAGACATTGCAGCCTTCTCATTGGCCCACAAGTAAGAAGGGAGGTTACTGATGAAAAAAAAAAATAGAAATTACGAATATATCACTATATTATAAATATTCACAAATTCTCAAAGTGCCGATATTCGCTATTAATATTCGCTATTCGAATATTCACGCCCAACACTATTGTTCTTTTCTGTCAGATGAATGCCTAATTTTTGGGACCTATACTGGCCTATAGTAAAATAGTTATACAGTGACCGTCTAATATACCTCCAGCCACATAATCACTTTTTCTTTTCTGTCTGGTGAATGCCTAATGTTTGGGGCCTGTACTTCACTGGCCTGCAGTAAAATTGTTATCCACTGACCGCCTAATATACCGCCAGCCACATAATTACTTGTTCTTTTCTGTCAGGGGAATGCCTAATTTTTGCGTCCCATACTCCCATGGACACATATCCTACATGGAGGCCCACTCATTGGTGGTGAAGTGGTGCTGTTCCGCAGAGCGACTTACCCGTATATACATATGCAAGGTGGAGTTCCACCTTGTGGGTACTTCGTATATGAGGCGGTGAGCGGGAAGGCCGAAGTTACGCTGCAGCGCATACAGGCGAGCAGCAGCAGGATGAGAACGCCGAAAGCACGCACAGACGGCCCGCACTTTCTGCAGCAGCTCTGACATATCAGGGTAATTTTTCAGCAACCTCTGCACCACAAATTCGGCACATGCACCGGGCAAGGGATGTTCGTCAAACCGGCTTCTACGAGATTTTGCCCGTTATCGCACACCACCAGGCCAGGCTTGAGGCTCAGCGGCACCAACCACTCATTGGTCTGTTGTTCCATGCCCGTCCACAGCTCCTGCGCGGTGTGTGTTTTTTCCCCCAAACAGATGAGTTTCAAAACAGCCTGCTGTCGTTTCCCCCCTGACTGTGCTGAAGTTGGTGTTGCAGGTGTTATGCTGACCTGATGAGGAGGTGGTAGAGGAGGAAGCGGAGTAGGAGGAAACTGGAGGCAGTGAGAAATGTCCTGCAATCCTAGGTGGCAGTAGGACATGCGCCAAACTGCTATCCGCCTCAGGCCCAACCACCATTGCATTTACCCAGTGTGCAGTTAGGGACATATAATGTCCCTGTCCGTGCTTACTGGTCCACATATTGATAGTTATGTGGACCTTGCCATAGATGGCATTGCGCAGTGCACACCTGATTTTGTCCGCCACTTGGTTGTGCAGGGACAGCCACCGCCATAAGGTTTTTAAAAGTCTCTGTATCCACCAGACGGAATGACAGCATTTCAAAGGCCAGGAATTTTGAAATGTTGGCATTTAGGGCCAGGGATCGTGGGTGGTTAGGGGGGTACTTCCTCTTTCTCTCCAGTGTTTGGGGGATGGACAGCTAAACGCTTTCATGGGACATTGTGGACATGCTGGGTGACGGTGGTGGTGTTTCTGCCACATCCTCTGTTTGCGGGATGGTAGATGCCACTGTCACTCCAGAGGGGGAAAAAGAGGCTGATACTGCAGCAGAAGAAGGAGCAAGGGGATCCTGAGGTCTTTTTGCTGTTTTTCAGGTGTGTACTCCATTGCAGGTTGTGCTTTGCATTTAGATGCCTGGTCATGCAGTTTAGAACATGTATGCCTCGCTTCAGGCTCTGATTGCGCAGTGTGCAAACCACTCGGATCTTGTCGTCAGCACTTTGCCACGCCAAGGAACTCCTTGGAGCTGGATTTGGTGTGCTCAGTCCCTGGGTGCGGTGGGCAGTAGCAGGCATACTGGCTAGGGGACGGCCACTCTGCTTTTGCACCCTGCTCCCCCTTTTTCTGTGCGGCTGGCGCTGTGTGACCACCACCTCTTCCTCCGAACTGCACACGTCACTCGCATGACCTTGATTCCATGTGGGGTCTAGGACCTCATCATCCTCCCCATTATCTTCCAACCACTCTTCACCCCTTCCCTCCTTGCCGGTCTGCACACGGCAGAAAGCTACAGCAGTTGGCACCTGTATTTCATCATCATCAGAGACATGCTGCTGTGGTCCTCCCATGTCCACATCCTGAAACATAAGTGGCTGGGCATAAGTGGACTCAATCTCTTCCACTTCTGGGGCAGGGCTAGGTGAATGGCCCACGGAAACCTCACCAACAGAGTCATGAAAAGCATAAGAGACAGCTTAATGACTTGGGGCTCAGACTGATTAGCTGATTTGCAAGGGGTTGTGGTGAAAGACAGATGCCCATGGGCTGCAGGTGCCAACTCTGCGGTTTCAGCAGTGGACTGGGTGGGAGACAATGTGAAGGAACTGGAGGCACTGGCAGCCATCCAATCTACTACCGCCTCTACTTGTTCTGGCCTCACCATTCGCGCACTTGTATTCGGGCCTACAAAATGACACAAACGTCTTGTCGCCTACGTGCACCTGAGGAGGGTGTTTCATTTGGGCTGTAGCCGGCACAGATCTACCACGTCCTCTCCCTGCAACAGGAGGTCCACCAGCACTAGCAGCACCACGACCAGGTCACCCACTGAACTAACAGACAGATTAACTATATTAATTTCCCTGTCATGTATGTAGTGTAGGTGTACCTCACACCAAAAATGGGAATATGTCACCCACCGAACTAACAGACAGATTAACTATATTAATTTCCCTGTCACATATGCAGTGCACATGTATCTCACACCATAAATGGGTATATGTTACCGGCCAAACTAACAGTCAGATTAACTATAATAATTTCCCTGTCACGTATAAAGTGCACATGTATCTCACACCAAAAATGGGTATATGTCACCCACCGAAATAACAGATAACTATATTAACCCTTTCATGACCAAGAGTCATTGATCCCCCCGTGACCTTGTCTAATTTAACAAATCTGACTGGTGTCACTTTATGTGGTAATAACTTTGGAATGCTTTTACTTATTCAAACCATTCTGAGATTATTTTCTCGTGACACATTGTACTTCATGAAAGTCATAAATTTGAGTCAATATATTTCACCTTTATATATGAAAAAATCCAAAATTTACCAAAAATTAAAAAAAAATGCAATTTTCAAAATTTCTATTTCTCTGCTTTTAAAATCCCCATATGTCTACTTTATGTTGGCATTATTTTGTAAATGTCATTTTATATTTTTAGGACGTTAAAAGCTTAGAAGTTTAGAAGCAATTCTTAACATTTTTAAGAACATTTCCAAAACCCACTTTTTAAGGACCAGTTCAGTTCTGAAGTCAGTTTGTGGGGCTTACATAGTGGAAACCCTCATAAATGACCCCATTTCAGAAACTACACCCCTCAAGTTACTCAAAACTGATTTTACAAACTTTGTTAAGCCTTTAGGTGTTCTACAAGAATTAAAGGAAAATGCAGATGAAATTTCTAAATTTCACTTTTTTGGCAGATTTTCCATTTTAATCCATTTTTTTCTGTAACACATCGAGGGTTAACAACCAAACAAAACTCATTATTTATTACCCTGATTCTGCGGTTTACAGAAACACCCCACATGTGGTCGTAAACTGATGTAAAGGCACAGAAGGAAAGGAGCGCCATATGGTTTTTGAAAGGCAGATTTTGCTGGACTGGTTTTTAGACACTGTGTCCCATTTGAAGCCCCCCTGATGCCCCTTTACAGTAGAAACTCCCAAAAAGTGACCTAATTTTAGAAAGTAGGGCATAAGGTGCCAGTTTTATTGGTACTAATTTGGGGTACATATGATTTTTAATTGCTCTATATTATGTTTTTTGTGAGGCAAGGTTTTTACAACATTCATCTGACAGGGTAGATCATGTGCTATTTTTATAGACCAAGTAGTTACGGACGCAATGATATCAAATATGACTACTTTGCTTGTTTGTTTCAGTTTTACATAATAAAGCATTTTTGTGTCTCCATTTTCTGAACTCCTTATTTTTTTCATTTTTCTGCCAATCGTCTTGTGTGGGCTCATTTTTTGCAGGAAGAGTTTACGTTTTTATTGATACCACTTTTAGGTACATATAATTTTTTTTTATCATTAATTATTACACTTTATGGGGCAAGGTGACCAAAAAATTGGTTGTTTTGGAACAGTTTTTATTTATTTATTTTTACAGTGTTAACTTGAGAGGTTAGGTCATGTGACATTTTTATAGAGCAGATTGTCACTGACGTGGCAATTCCTAATATGTATACTTTTTCTTATTTATTTAAGTTTGACACAATAATAGCATTTTTGAAAAGAAAACAATGATGTCTCCATAGTCTGGGAGCCATAGCTTTTTTATTTTTTTGACTTATTGTCTTAGGTAGGGTCTAATTTTTTTCAGATTGAGGTGACGGTTTGATTAGTACTATTTTGGGGGGCATAATCCTTTTCTGGAGTGTTGCTAGGTGACAAAAAATTGCTTTTTTGCAACATTTTTTTTTTTTTTACGGTGTTCAGCTGAGGGGTTAGGTCATGTGATATTTTTATAGAGATGTTTTTTATAGACATGGCGATACCTAATATGTATACTTTTTAAAATGTATTTAACGTTCACACAATAATAGCATATTTGAAACAAGAAAATTATGTTTTAGTGTCTCCATTTTCTAAAAGCTAGATATTTTTTTATTTTTTAAGTGATTTTCTTATGTAGGTGCTCATTTTTTGCGGGATGAGGTGACGGTTTTATTGCTACCATTTTTTGGGACGTATGTCTTTTTGATCGCTTTGTGTTGCACTTTTTGTGATGTAAGGTGAAAAAAATACACAGTTTTTTTTTTATGGTGTTTATCGCACGGGGTGGATCATGTGATATATTTATAGACCCGGTTGTTACAGATGCGGTGATACCTGATATGTGTAGTTTATTTTTATTTTTTTCATTTTTTAATCTCTAAATGAGCGGATATAGGAAAAGGCAATTTTTTTTTATTTAAATTTTATTTTTTATTTTTACCTTTTTTTATTTTCACACTTTTTTTTATCAAGTCCCACTTGGATCTTGAAGATCCAGTAGGGCTGATGGCTGTTCTGTACTTTGCAATTCTCTTGCATTGAAAAGTACAGTACTATCAGGTTTCCTGATATAGATGGCAACACCGGATGCCTTTGCAGCGTGACAGCTGGATAGTTGAGAGAGGCAGCCCCCTCCTTCTATTGACCCCATGGATGCCACTCCCGTGGCATCTAAGGAGTTATAGCAGAGTGTCAGCATAGAGCTGACAATCGCTGCTGATGGCGGCGGCTCAGGAACATAGCCCCTGCCATCACATACAACAGGGGGACTGCAGCAGGGGCAGGGGGTACAGGTGAGGAATGGGGACACCCATGGGGGCAGAGAACACTCATGGGAGCAGACATCATGGATGGGGGGGGGAGGGCACAGATGCCGGAAGTGAGAGTGCAGCACAGATGCCGGAAGGGAGAGCGCATGGCCGGTAAAGCGGTTGGAGGTAGGGCTCCTGGGGGGAAGGGGGGGGGGTCGATGGTGTTCAGGGGTGTGGACAGATGGGGCCAACAGATCGGGGGCATGGAGCACACACTGGCTGATTTCAGGCTCTTATCTGCAGAATGCAGATCAGAGCCTGAATCAGGCACTTTTACACTGCCGCGATCTGATTGGTTAGTCTGCACAGACTAACCAATCGGATCAATCTCTGGCAATGGACTACTCTTATTGGTCCCATGCTGGCATTACTGGACTGTATGCTGTCCGTGACAGTGTACAGTCCAGGGGTAGAAGCTTTAATCCAAGCGTTTTGCAGCGCTTGGATTAAAGAGCTGCCATGACATCTATACACATGCTAGCTGCACGGGGCATGTGTAATTAGCTTGTATATAGCCGTATGGCAGTTGGGAAGGGGTTAATTTCCCTGTCACATATGCAGTGCACGTGTATCTCACACCAAAAATGGGTATATGTCACCGGCCGAACTAACAGTCAGATTAACTATATTAATTTCCCTGTCACATATAAAGTGCCCGTATATCTCACACCACAAATGGGTATATGTCACCCATCGAACTAACAGATGGATTAACTTTAGCATTTTTGTGTCTAGGGTACAAAAATGGTGCATTGCACCCACAAAAACATCACTATAGGTCACCCACAGAATTAACAGCTAGATTTATTATTATATTTGTGTGTCAGGGTTGAAAAGCTGGTGTATTGCACCAACAAAAAATCATTATTGGTCACCCACAAAACAAATAGCCAGATTCCTAACACTCTCCCTCGCTTCAGCTGCCTGCTTCCTGTCCCTGCACTACTCAGAGCTGATAGGCGGTGATACAAGTGATCCGGCTTGTATAGAGGCTGGTTCACGTGTTACACGGGCCAATAACAGCCATGCCATTACTAGGCATGGCTGTGATGGCTTCTAAGTGCCCACAGCTTAAAAGCTTGTTGATTTGCTGCCCTGCAGCCTTTCAAAAGCTTTATTAAATGCCTGAACACCGAACCCAAACTTTTCCGGCAAAGTTTGGGTTCGGATCCGGGTACCCGAACTCGCAAAATTCGGTACGGACCCGAACTTTACAGTTCGAGTTCTCTCAACACTGATCAGGACCTACAAAACATCCATAAAATCAAATAATAAATAAAAGGAAAAAAAAAATCAATAAGGGCAGAGCCATGTCAAAATATTGCAAATATTTAAAATATAATTCTGGATATAATTTAATCTTAGAGCTGGTACAAACGTATGCCAGCAACCCCAGGGTAATTTGAATTAAAACGTAACTTTTAAAAAAAAAATGATGCTAATTCAATAATAAATATACACAGCAACATTAGAAGTGTGTATATCGACTAAGCGGCGTGCTATAGTAATGGAGCTGTCTTACCATCTCTGTCGATACGCAGTAGTGTGGGGTATTCCGGCACACAGAGAGAGGTAGAGAGTAGTCACAATTTGGGTCCCAGGACAAGATATCTGTCACTAAGTTGCCCTACTTGGCCTAGTCTGAACTATAGGTCCACCTAAGTGGAGCACCTACCCCAAAAGGGTGGGTGGTAAATGTAGTGCAGGAAGCAATGATGAGACAGTGGTGCGGCAGAACAGAAGCAATTTGCAAGGGTATGACTTTTTTTTAAGTTTTAACCATTTATGGCCCATTGTGGAAGTGTCTTTTGAAGAATTTTGGTATCCCTGACTTTTAGTCTAACTAGACTGTCTATTACAAACGCAAAAACACAAAATGCAATCGCACTCTGCAAACCAGCACTCTGCCCTGCCTTTATGCTGGATGTTGAATAAGGCATTGGTGTACATTTTGGCCAAAGCGTAATAAGCCACTCACCACGTCAAGGTAGCTTTCATGAGTGGTCCCTAACACTAGTTCCTACCTGTTATGGGCCACGACAGCCACACAAAGTCCAGGGAGCGCAGGTACAGCATGCACGCCAAGTACACTCTGCTTTTAACCCCGTCCGGTGCCATTACAGCTTTCATCGGATCCAGGGATGCAAGTACCAACAAGCATGCTGACCCCACTATATACTTCTCCTGGAGCCACATGGCCTCTAGTAGGTGCTATATATGCAGACTCAGTTTTATACTGACTTTAAAACCAGCCTTCAGGGCAGATTAACTGGTCAGGTGTGCATGGCTGCATGGAGATCGCCACGCCTCCAATATGTACTACAAAGAGAAAAATGTGGGGGCATTTGTGTTTTTGCGTTTGTATCTGTATTTCGCCATAGCAATGTGCACCTGCATACAAGGTTGTGCGGGCTGAACCCCCAACATTTTTTAGACTGTCTATTACTCTGTAATTCCTCTATCGCTGTTCTATGGAAACAGTAGCTTTAAAGAGCACACCAAATGCTCAAAATAACATCTTTATTAACTTCAATTTTTCTTCATATACCGTATTTTCTGCATATACTGTATTTATACCGTGTCATCCACAGATCCCCCCTCAGTGTAATCCACAGATTCCCCCTCAGTGTCATTCACAGATCCCCCATAACAGTGCGTCATCCACAGATCCCCCCATAACAGTGCGTCATCCACAGATCCCCCATAACAGTGCGTCATCCACAGATCCCCCAATTATAGTGCGTCATCCACAGATCCCCATAACAGTGCGTCATCCACAGATCCCCCATAACAGTGCGTCATCCACAGATCCCCATAACAGTGCGTCATCCACAGATCCCCATAACAGTGCGTCATCCACAGATCCCCATATCAGTGCGTCATCCACAGATCCCCATAACAGTGCGTCATCCACAGATCCCCATAACAGTGCGTCATCCACAGATCCCCATAACAGTGCGTCATCCACAGATCCCCCATAACAGTGCGTCATCCACAGATCCCCATAACAGTGCGTCATCCACAGATCCCCATAACAGTGCGTCATCCACAGATCCCCATATCAGTGCGTCATCCACAGATCCCCATAACAGTGCGTCATCCACAGATCATCCACAGATCCCCCATAACAGTGTGTCATCCACAGATTCCCCATAACAGTGCATCATCCACAGACCACCATTAGTTCAAAACCTACCAAAAGCACACCTTTTGGTTCAAAATATTTTTTTCTTATTTTCCTCCTCAAAAACCTAGGTGCGTCTTATCATCAAGTGCATCTTATAAAGCGAAAAATATGGTATAACCCTGCCGCCTCCGCAGCAGATAGTCCATGCACATATAACACATGTTGAAAAGATATCACAAAATAGCAGTATGCATATGATGGTGGTTCAACCGTTCAATCTTGTCATTCAACATGAAATCTTGGATATATTTCTCTCTTAAGTATCTGAACTCTCACTTTAAGTTATTTAAGCACTTTATGATCTTTCTGAGAGGTATATCTGAGGTATAACTAATAGTTCACTTACTAAACTTGGTCACAATTTGCAGTATGCAGTTAGCAGTAACTATTTGCAGATTGGTTGAGTATGATCTGGTATGGTTGTATGCAATTTGGATTGCAATATGGAATTTGAATTTGGATTGTGAACTTTGTAGTTTGCAATTGCATGGTATTGAATTTGGTGGAACTGCAAGTAAACGCATATAACTGGTTCAGTATACAGTTCTAATCACTATATTAACAGTAGGGACATTATATAACTGTTTTAAATACCTATTTTGGCCTCTCTGCTTCCATAAAACACAGGTCTTAGTGGAGTGAATGTCTATTCAGCTTCTCTCTGAATAATAATGATTCCAGCAGCTCCTGCTAGGAGAATTTCCCACACAAGCTGTGTGTGAGGCTGGCTGTGATTGGCCAAGACTCCTGCTGTGTGTGAGGCTGGCTGTGATTGGTCTCAACTCCTGCCCAGCAACAACAGTTTAACTCTATACTTTCTGTTGTTTTTGCTGTGTCATTGAGCTTACCTCACATCCATATAATGAATCTTAAAGGCATATATTTTTTCTGCTTCTGTAAACACAATATAGATAACAGTTATATGACATTCAAACATGAAGTCATTGCAAATAACTCTGCTTTTGTCTTTAACAAACAAACATAGGAACTGTATTAAGGTTATTGGTAGGTCTAGCTGTATAAACATATAAGCTATGTTAGCATCCTAGGACAGGTCTTAGCCGGCCAGCTACACCCTTTTTAAAAAAAAATTATTTCCTCTGAGAACCTCTTAACTGACATCCTTATAATAAGCCATCAATGTTAAAGTCCCATAAACCCCTTATATATTTAATTTTATTGAAACATTTGAACTAAAAACCGATGAGCAAGAATAAATATATTGTTATGTTGATTGTATTACGAAATAAAAATATAAATTAACTGTAAATTAAATTTTTTTATGGAACCTGTGCAAATTTATGAGAAAAAGCATTTTGTTAAGAACCATTTGAAACTAATGGGATTTTCAAAGTATCCATTTCTTTTTTTATTTTTGCCAAAAGCTGATCTGAACCCTAAAGCCACACTTAGACGGTCCCTGACGATCAGGGGATCCATAGATGTGTTAATACAGCCCAATTCTGCAGCTTGCCTTTACGGCTACATCCTTGGAAGTGATTATCATGATCTTCTTGGAAACCTTCTTGCAGCACTGAAATCCTGGACTCTTGGTTTCTAATTCTACTAATGTTTTCCTCCTGTCCAGCATGTGTGGCTTTTTCCCAGATTCACCAGTTTCCTAACTCCAAAAACATACTGTTGGATTAGTTGACTTCCTATGAAATTAGCCCTGGGGTATTTGTCAGAGATAGGAAACTTAGGTTGTGAGACAAAATGGGGACAGTGACCAACATGAATAGTAACAATCTCTGTACAGCGTCACAGAATATTTTGGCACTATAGAAGCAATATAAATGAAATAAAAATAGTGAAAACCTGTGTCGAAAGGGAGTCATTGTAAAATCTGCACACATGCATAAAGAGCTTGAAATCCTGAAAAAGTTCCCTGGTGGGGACCACATGGGTGAGACACTGGCGCTTCTCTGGACAATAGCTGTATTTACAGCTTTAAGGAATATAGCTTTAAAATACCGTACTTTTCGCTTTATAAGGAACATCTGATGATAAGACACAGCTAGGTTTTTGTGGAGGAAATTAATAAAATATGTTGAACTAAATGGTGTGCTTTTGGTGGGTTTTGAACTAATGGGAGGTCTGTGGATGGCGTACTGTTATGGAGGATCTGTGGATGACACTTATAGGGGGATAGGTAGAGGACACTTATAGGGGGATCTGTGGATGACACTTATAGGGGGATAGGTAGAGGACACTTATAGGGGGATCTGTGGAGGACACTTTTAGGGGGATCTGTGGAGGACACTTTTAGGGGGATCTGTGGAGGACACTGTTATGGGGATCTGTGGAGGACACTGTTATGGGGATCTGTGGAGGACACTGTTATAGGGGGATCTTTGGAGGACACTGTTATAGGGGGATCTTTGGAGGACACTTTTTGGGGAATCTGTGGATGACTCTGTTATGGGGGGATGTGACCCCATTACATTGGGCCTCAGTTATAGCAGCCCAGCCATCACATATAAAGTGTATGCAGCAGTCCCTAGAAGTGCTGCTTTTATAAACTAGCTGTAATTGTTTCTCTGCAGTACTCACTATGCACGCAGCAGGCTGGCCGGTAGCGCACCTCAATCACTCAGTCACACTCCGGCCCTGCCCACTTTATTAATGACTGCGCCAGGCCCTGCTACTACCCTGATAACACACCTGTTTACATGTCACTGGCACATCGCAGGCCGCTATGCCTATGCAGCACAGGACGGCCTGCAATGTGCTGGCCATATAATACTGCTCTATACGCTTTATAAGACGCACGGCCACTTTCCCCCCACTTTTGGGGTATATATAATACAGTATATATAAAAAATAAATTAGATAAACATAACAAGTAATTCTAGTGATCAAGACTTGAGCAACTGAACATCTATGAAGAGGCTCATAGAATGTAAGTAATGTAACTGGAATGTAAGCGTAGATTATTGGGGGCATGGGGGAGGATTCTCATAACTACTTTTTATCTTGTAACAGCTTGTACTACTGTTATTGCCTGTTATCAACTTGTGCCGCTAGTGGAAAGTACAAGATGCTAATCAATTCTGATGTAAAAAGAACACTATGGTAAGGTCACTGGCTGAAAAGTCCCTAATTGTAGAACTAGTGAGGAATCGGACAGAAATGATTTTATTTTTAAGAAAAGGTCCATTTTCTTGTTTATGATATTTGACTCTACTGATTTTGTTCAGAACTCTATAAACAGCATAGTATTTAAAATATTGATCAATATTTTTTAGTCCATATAATATTTCAGCCCAGCAGAAAAAAAAATTATTCTCGGGGCCCAAATATTATCTTATCAATAAAGCCTAAGAAGTTCTGAACCAAAGAAACAGACCCTAGAGGCAAGTAATTAGCTCCAATAGTCAGCTTCTAATGTTTTTCTCTCTTGGACCTTTGATGTCCTTCATGCTATCATAGACTTTTTTTTATTTTTTATTGAATAATTGCAATAAACAAAGCAATACAAAGACTAATCTAGACCAAGGTCCAGAAACATGTGTGTACATGATATCCAAATACAGTGGGATGCGAAAGTTTGGGCAACCATGTTAATCGTCATGATTTTCCAGTATAAATCGTTGGTTGTTACGATACAAAATGTCAGTTAAATATATCATATAGGAGACACACACAGTGATATTTGAGAAGTGAAATGAAGTTTATTGGATTTACAGAAAGTGTGCTATAATTGTTTAAACAAAATTAGGCAGGTGCATAAATTTGGGCACTGTTGTCATTTTATTGATTCCAAAACCTTTAGAACTAATTATTAGAACTCAAATTGGCTTGGTAAGCTCAGTGACCCCTGACCTACATACACAGGTGAATCCAATTATGAGAAAGAGTATTTAAAGGGAACCTGTCACCCGGATTTTGTGTATAGAGCTGAGGACATGGGCTGCTAGATGGCCGCTAGCACATCCGCAATACCCAGTCTCCATAGCTCTGCGTGCTTTTATTGTGTAAAAAAAAACCGATTTGATACATATGCAAATTAACCTGAGAGTAGTCCTGTATGTGAGATAAGTCAGGGACAGGACTCATCTCAGGTAATTTGCATATGTATCAAATCGTTTTTTTTTTACACAATAAAAGCACACAGAGCTATGGGGACTGGGTATTGCCGATGTGCTAGCGGCCATCTAGCAGCCGATATCTTCAGCTCTATACCCCAAATCCCGGTGACAGGTTCCCTTTAAGGGGGTCAATTGTAAGTTTCCCTCCTTTTTTAATTTTCTCTGAAGAGTAGCAACATTGGGGTTCTCAAAACAACTCTCAAATGACCTGAAGACAAAGATTGTTCACCATCATGGTTTAGGGGAAGGATACAGAAAGCTGTCTGACAGAAGCGACGAATGGTGAGAACAGAGTCAACCCAGACCAGCACCAAAGACCTACAACATCATTTTGCTGCAGATGGAGTCACTGTGCATCGTTCAACCATCCGGCGCACTTTACACAAGGAGATGCTGTAGGCGAGAGTGATGCAGAGGAAGCCTTTTCTCCGCCCACAGCACAAAAAGTGCTGCTTGAGGTGGGCTAAAGGACATTTGGACAAGCCAGCTTAATTTTGGAATAAGGTGCTGTGGACTGATGAAACTAAAATTGAGTTATTTGGCCATAACAAGGAGCGTTATGCATGGAGGAAAAAGAACACAGCATTCCAAGAAAAACACCTGCTACCTACAGTAAAATATGGTGGTGGTTCCATCATGTTTTGGGGCTGTGTGGCCAGTGCAGGGACTAGGAATCTTGTCAAAGTTGAGGAACACATGGATTCCACTCAGTATCAGCAGATTCTGGAGACCAATGTCCAGGAATCAGTGACAAAGCTGAAGCTGCGCCGGGCTGGATCTTTCAACAAGACAACGACCCTAAACACTGCTCAAAATCCACTAAGGCATTTATGCAGAGGAACAAGTACAACGTTCTGGAATGGCCATCTCAGTCCCCAGACCTGAATATAATTGAAAATCTGTGGTGTGACTTAAAGAGAGCTGTCCATGCTCGGAAGCCATTAAACCTGAATGAACTAAAGATGTTTTGTAAAGAGTAATAGTCCAAAATACCTTCAACCAGAATCCAGACTCTCATTGGAACCTACAGGAAGTGTTTAGAGGCTGTAATTTCTGCAAAAGGAGGATCTACTAAATATTGATCTCAATTCTTTTTTGTGGTGCCCAAATTTATGCACCTGCCTAATTTTGTTTAAACAATTATAGCACACTTTCTGTAAAGCCAATACACTTCATTTCACTTCTAAAATATCGCTGTGTGTGTCTCCTATATGATATATTTAACTGACATTTTTTATCGTAACAACCAACAATTTATACAGGAAAATCATGACGATTAACAAGGTTGCCCAAACTTTTGCATCCCACTATATATTCCAACATAGTAATAGTAACAATTAGGACACATCATGCAGAGAAATATGAAGTAGGTCATCCTGAAAATGAAGGTCTATCTGGATGCAGCAATAATAGCATTAGTCAATATATGAGTTGAGTACAAAGTTTGTATAGAGGAGTACCATGATTCCCAGACCCCCAAGAACTTGGAGGAACATCCCCTATTTTTGAAGACTATATATTCAAATGGAATTATTTTGTTCACCAATGTTTTCCATTGACTCATGAAAGGGCTTCTATCTCCCATCCACCTAATCGCTATAGCTTTCTGTGCAAAAAATAGAGCTTCCCGCACGAAGACCCTGGTGTAATGTGGGTAGGTGGCCTTGTCAGGAATACCAAATAAGCACGTCATAGGTTCCATGGGAACAGGAAGATTCGATATCTGAAGTGAGGCAGCCTATCCATTCTACAAAGTCGTATTGGAGAAAGATAGCTTTGGTATATGAGGCATAATTGTATAAACGTATTGTTTATAGCAGGAGAAACTAGCATAGGTGATTCCAAAACATCACTGTCTTCATCCCTGAGGTCCGGGATCACGGCCCTGCACTTATCAATGACTGGTAGTTGGGCAGACTGCAGTGTAGTACCTAATAAGTAAGTATATATAGCAGAGATTAATCCTTGGGGGCCCTGGGAACGGAATATCCTAATTAGTGGATAAGTAGATATATTTATTTGATTGCCACTAAAGTGAGAATTCAGGACATGCCGAAGTTGCAGGTACTTATAAAATGCTGTTCTGGGTAAATCAAAGCGTGTACATATGGCATCAAATGTGCTAAAACATTATCTTGATATACATCAGAGTGCCGATACCGTGTTCTTTCCAGAATTGATATCCAGATAGGGAAACCAGAGGCGAGAACATAGGGTTATCCCATAGGGGAGTCTCAGCTAAGCTGCCCTGGAGTGCATGGATTCTTTTACATGCTCCCCACACCTGTATGGCCAGCTTATGAATTGGTAGACCCAGGCGTGGGAACAAATGTGGCCTTTCTAACACTGGCCACAAGGACCTGAGGTTTAAATATGTGGCTAAGTGAATATCTGGATTAGCTATCTGGTCATAGGTAGATAACCATGTCTTCAGGTGCCACAACTGACCCGCTAAATAATATAGGTGAAAAAAGACATGAAGAGCACCATGTCATCAGCATAGAGTCCCAGTCTATCTTCCCTCTCCCCCACTCGGGTACTCCTGAACTGTGTCACTACAAATGTGTATGGCCAAGGGCTCTATTGCCAGAGCAAAAAGCAGTGGGGATAGCGGACATCCCTGTCTAGTCCCCCGACCCATATGGAAGTGCAGATGCCATTTAACAGAATATTGGACCTTGGGTGCTTGTATAAAATAAATACCCACTTGATGAAATTAGGTCCAAAACCAAAGCACTGAAGAGTAGCTAGTAAGTATGGCCACTCCACTGAATCAAAGGCCTTAGCAGTGTCTAATGACGCCAGTGCCCACCGCTGTACCGTTGGGGTGGGCACTGATGCCAGTGCCCACCCTAACTGGTACTGTGATCTCGTTATACTGTGGTCAGAGTAACACCCTATACATGCACTGATTATACTACCCTTGGATATATATTTTTGCACTTGCACTCTATATAGATTAATTAAAACTACCATACACCTGAAGCCTATGAGATTTTAAATGCTCTTAATTATGTGAAGCCAGTAATTTTTTAATATTTTATAAAAATTATGATTATTTGAATGTATATTCAGTGGTGGAGTTACAGTTTGTGAAAACTTTGATCCATATATATATATATATATATATATATAGTAAGGGATCGCCTCTTATTTGGGGGTCATTCTCACAGATACGACTTTAGGACACCAGGTTTCAGGTCCAAACCGTGCATTTATTGTGCACACTCCAACTAATACAGGTTATCATGAAGTCGCAGCTTCACCTTACACATGTGACATCCACATAAAATAATAAACACTTGCCCGGCTAGGCTCTAACTAACACAGAGTTTCCTGACTCACCTAAGTCCTTGTTCACACCCTGTGAACACAAGCGGCTTTCTCAGCCAATGTCCCACAGCCTCCTGGCTGTACAGAGCACAGTACGCCCACTGCCTCCAGTCCAGTGTCTCAGCACACGTGGGGAATAGTGGTCACTCAGCCCTCCTGGCTTGGACCACACAGAGCCTCCAGGCCTCTGTTCACAGGCAACACACTCCCCAAAGTGAGACACCCTGGAAGGTGCTTTGTGCCAGCCTGATTACTTCCAGCTGGTCTCACCTGTGGTGGAATAGGGGTGTGGACCGAACTATCTACCCCTTCCTTGCCTCTAACCTGCGTGAGACCTGTTACTGTCCCACATATCCCCCCCCCCTTTGTTCAAGCCCGTGAGGGTGAACACCTGCATAACCACGGGAGGCTGGTGAGAGAGCATCCACCTGGCCTGGACGTGGGGAACAGCCACCCACCCTGCTCTTTGGCTGCTCCCAATAAGAACCGGCCCAGATTGGCTTTACAGCCACACTAAGTAACACAGTGTCAGCGACCACTAGCTGCCGCTGACACAGAAAATTACCGGTTCTTATTTCACCGAGGCCAGGAACCTCGGTGACACGTACCTTCCCTTTGTTCTGCCAGACCCACGCCATCAGAGCTTGGTTTATCACCAAAACCAACATCTTGCCTAACCGAAACTGCCTAAAGGCCTCATGTGCCCATCTCATGACCAGATACTCTTTTCCTACTTTTTCCCGAGTGATAATGATGCACTGTCGTATATTTTGATTTCTCTCTCTTTTTAGATGCTCTGGCTCCTGTACATGCGCCTCACGTCCTTTCTTGGACTGCTGCAGCTCTTGCCTGAACTGTTCCCAGTCATGGTCATATCCCGACACTTTCTCCTTTGCTTTGCAGGGCTCCTTCAGCAGAGCATGCTTGCCCCTACTTGCTTCTTTTACGTGCATCTGGGTCACTTCTTCCTTCTTTCCAGCAGTAGTTACCCCAGCTACTATGGCAGTTTTAGAGACCTCTGCTTCTTTAGCGGCTTTTGCCACTTCGGCCGCGGCTCCCTTTGGCTTAACTTTGGTCTCTGTAGCACCTGGGGACTTCACGTCAACCAACACATCGGCCTTAACTTTTTCAGTCTTTGTCTTCTTGAAGTCTCCAGTCTCTTTGACCGCCTTCTCATCCTTCTCGGACATGGCACCATACACTTGCCCTGTTAACCCCTCCCCCTCTTTCTCATCGAGGCAGGAGCACCAGGGTCTTCAGCAGACTCCTCGTCGTCTCTCATTTTCTCCAGAGGCTCACCCAGGACACTGTTCTCCTTTTGTGGAGGAGTCAGAAGATACAGCCCATCGTAATAGCCCGGATCTGCATACTGGTCGTCCATCTCCTCATATTTCTTCCCCAGCAGGCAGCTGGCTACTTGGAAGGCCTTGTAGGCGGAGGGGACGTCTTTTGCGACCTGGTCCTGGTTACACACTGTCATGAGACTCTTGGCCTCTGCATCGACATCAGCCCCATCAACTGGTTCAGCCGATACCTTTTCCAACTTCTCTGCCTTGGCCAGTACCCTGGCACCACCATCTCCAGCCCCACTCTTATCAGGCTCTGACTTCTTGGCACCTTCCAGAGGATCTTCCTCTTCCAGCCTCTCACTTCCTTCCACCTGCTGTGCAGGAGCACGCTTAGGCTTCTCCACCTCATAGATGGCATCTTTTGAGCTCATGAGAGCTTCCATCTCTGCTCTGAGTTGCTTGTTCAGCCTCTCTAATTCATTTCGCTCCTCAAGCACTTCTTCAAGGGCTCTAGCCAAGGAGAGGGCCTTGGACTCTTTCTCCCAAGCATCAGCCTCCGCTCGGTCACGTTCACTTAAAGGTACAGGTACAAGTTCTGCAGGAGTTTTTGCACTCTCTGCAGAAGTGTCTCCATTACTCCACAACTCCCAGCATAATGGAAAAGTACACCCAAACACGCCCTCATGCATGAGTGTATCTGTAACATCAAGTTCATCAGTCTCTGTTCTCATTGGAGTCTCACGCTCAGTGAAAATCAGCGGATAGTCCTTATCCGCACGACTGTCCAGCACCTTTATTATTTTACCAGTCTCAGGTTTCAATATTGTGCTACCTCTTACCCAGGCTAGCATGGGATCCCGGATCCTTGTCATCCCAAAACTAGCTTTGGTCATGGGCAACTAAGGGAACACAGAAACCTTCTCCTCTGTAGATTTCTGCGAGGGAGCAATCACAGCAGGCTTACCCGCCTGTCCAGACACAGTTGTCTCTCTGTGTGACTTATTACCTACTGGCCCAGCAGGTATCCCCTGCCGCTGGCTCACCGTCACTGGGTCTGCCACATAGTTAATAACAGGAACAGTCTTACCCTTTGTAATCAACCATTCTGGTAAAGCAGTGACATTCTCTCCCGCGGACTCATCAAGGTTGTGGTTGCTCCTAGCAACAGCTTTACTGCACCTCCGCACTTCCTCTCTAGGACTCCGGACACAGTCGCAGGGAAGATATGCACTCCTGAGAACCGCACCGCTCTCCACCTCTTTGTCTTCCCGACGGTTGCCGTTGGCAACGGCACATATCTGCTGTTCATCGGACTCCCCAGGTACACAATTTGTAGCATTTTCTCCGCTCCACAGCTGCCAAAATAATGGGAAGTCTTTGCCAAGCACAAACTCCACTTCCAGGGTCTCCCATTTTAAGAGCTCCCATTGCACAGGGCCATAGTCTGTTATAAAGGTCAGAGACACGGTGACATCTGTCTCTGGCCCTCTCTCCAGAAAGTCCAGCACTTCAGGCCTGACGCGAGACACCTGCTGGCGGGTATCTAGAGTGACCCCCAGCGGGATTCCTCAATCACTAGCTCGCAGTCTTTCTCCCATGGATGATACCAAGCTGCAGCCATTTTGACCAAAAATGCCACAAGTCAGTCTCTTTTACTCGGCTACTGGCCCTTTAAGTCCTGCACTGTTTGCACCACAGGAAAAAAAATAAAAATGTCCAGACTAACACCAGCAGTCTCTGCTCCTGCAAACTAGCAGGCTTCTGGCCCTTTAAATCACTGCACAGCAACACAGCAATTCCTTGGCGACATCAGCAGCACCTGCTCTTTTCAGTGATGTTGTTGCCCCTAGCAACCACGTTGTTTTTTTACTTTTCAGCACGGACATGTGCCCGCATCCGACACCAGTTGTAAGGGATCGCCTCTTATTTGGGGGTCATTCTCACAGATACGACTTTAGGACACCAGGTTTCAGGTCCAAACCGTGCATTTATTGTGCACACTCCAACCAATACAGGCTATCATGAAGTCGCAGCTTCACCTAACACATCTGACATCCACATAAAATAATAAACACTTGCCCGGCTAGGCTCTAACTAACACAGAGTTTCCTGACTCACCTAAGTCCTTGTTCACACCCTGTGAACACAAGCGGCTTTCTCAGCCCACAGCCTCCTGGCTGTACAGAGCACAGTACGCCCACTGCCTCTAGTCCAGTGTCTCAGCATACATGGGGAATAGTGGTCTCTCAGCCCTCCTGGCTTGGACCACACAGAGCCTCCAGGCCTCTGTCCACAGGCAACACACTCCCCAAAGTGAGACACCCTGGGAGGTGCTTTGTGCCAGCCTGATTACTTCCAGCTGGTCTCACCTGTGGTGGAATAGGGGTGTGGACCGAACTATCTACCCCTTCCTTGCCTCTAACCTGCGTGAGACCTGTCACTGTCTCACAATATATATATATATATATATATATATATATGAGCCAAGAGTCTGCTAGATTGATTCCCTATTTCAAAATATGATTGTTTAACAAAAAAAAATTTGGGTTGGGATTTCTCTTTTAATAGGGTGAGGTATTGGCGTCTGTTTAACAGCCATGCCTCTTTATTCTGATCTGTGGGATCTGCCACGTACACCCCCTCCAACCTGCTTCACTCAGCTGCCAATTCCTTCACCTGTTTAGCCATGGCCCTTTTAGTAAAGGAAATTGAGGACTTCAAACAACCCCTCAAGTATGCCTTCAGGGTCTCCCACACAAGTAATGCTTCTTCATGAGTATCATGAGTAGACATGAATACTCATAATTGGTCAGGAATATGGTCAGAAAGTGAAAATAAAGTGAGCCAAAAGGGGTGAATTCTCATGGAGTGGCCAACTGTCCTAGTATTAGCCACCATAGTTTCAGAGGAGAATGGTTAGAGATCCCCCGGGTCCCATACTCTACAATATAGTCAGCTAAGTTGCCGAAGGCATAATCTATGCTGGATCAGTGGCGGATCCAGAGCTTGGTCTCGGGAGGGGCACTTCCTGATTATTTTCTGTCCGCCGCCACAAAACAATGGTGCTTCTAGAACAGACTACACAGTGTAGCGGTATACTGTATATTGTGTGGCACAGTGTAGGCTATATGTGTATAACAAACATATTCTACATGAAAACTTACAGTTACTTGGCCTGGCCCTTGGGGATCTCGGACACCACTTCCACACTTGGCCGGGGGCTCAGCGGAGCTGATGTTGTGTTTTATCCTAATGAGAAAGATTTCATAATAAGGATTTGGAGAAGGGGCAGAAGCGATAGCAGAGCAGGGAGAGGCCGGTGCTGCTACTAGGGGGTCATACCATGGGGGAGTAATAAAGCCCACCATAATGCCCCCCCCCAGTAGAAATAATTCTCCTTATAATGTGACAGTGCAAAAAATAACCCCTTGTAATGCCCCCAGTTAAGCTAATGTCCCCATAGTGCCCCATAATGTGCAAGTATAAAATGCCCCTATATAGTGCCCCAGTAGATGCCCTCAGTGTCCACCATCATTTGCAAGTATAAAATACCCCTTCTTAGTGCCCCCCGTAGATGACCCCATAGTACTCCTCTCCCCTCTTCCCCATAGTACCCACCATAATGTGTCCCAGTTTAAAATGCTACTGTACAGAGCCCCCCATATAAAATACCCCTTCTTTGTGGCCTCAGTAGATGCCCCTATAGTGCCCACCAATAATGTGCCAGTAATAAGTGCCCCCAATAATGTGCCAGTAATAAGTGCCCCCAATAATGTGCAGTAATAAGAGCCCCCATCACGTGCCAGTAACAAGAGCCCCCCATCACGTGCCAGTAACAAGAGCCCCCCTATCATGTGCCAGTAACAAAATCCCCCCCATCATGTGCCAGTAACAAGAGCCCCCCATCATGTGCCAGTAACAAGTGCCCCCCATCATGTGCCAGTAACAAGAGCCCCCCATCATGTGCCAGTAACAAGAGCCCCCATCATGTGCCAGTAACAAGAGCCCCCTATCATGTGCCAGTAACAAGAGCCCCCCCATCACGCGCCAGTAATAAGAGCCCCCCCATCACGTGCCAGTAATAAGAGCCCCCCGTCATGTGCCAGTAACAAAAGCCACCCCATCACGTGCCAGTAATAAGAGCCCCCATCACGTGCCAGTAATAAGAGCCCCTTAATGTGCCAGTAATAAGAGCCCAGCCCCCCCATCACGTGCCAGTAATAAGAGCCCCCCATCACATGCCAGTAATAAGAGCCCCCCAATGTGCCAGTAATAGAGCCCAGCCCTCCCATCACGTGCCAGTAATAAGAGCCCCCCATATACTGCCATCTCCTCCTGTCTCCTGACTCCTTTCCAGGCAATGGTCAGTGCCATTTGTCACACAGTTACACACTGCAGTGCCCACTGAAGGGTAAGTAAGGCATTTGATTTAAAATTGACCCTTTTGAATAATTAATTATTACATTTTTGATACACATATAGTACTCATCACTTACTTACTAATACTGCCGGACCGGTACTACTGACTGACTGTCACTGTCTACTCACAGTCTCAACTGACTCTCTCAAGTAACTTCAACTGACTCACGAGTCACTACAACTCATCTATCATCTTGTATAGACTGGCTGCCGTTGCCGCGTAGCAGGCACGTGACGTCATTCACTCCCTGCTCCTCCCACTTTATTAATGAAGTACGTGACGAAGTGAGTGACGTAGGTAGGTTACTCTTACACACACAGCCGCAGCCGCTCCCGGCCAGAGTCAGACCTGCCTGCAGTGCCTGCTGCGCTAGTTCTACTAAAATGAATCAGTGAGAGTCCGAGTCAGTCATGAGTAGTTAGTACATGACAGTACAGTGAAGTAGAGACCCGGCGGGGTGGGAGGGGGATTCTCGGGGGGGGGGGGGGCAATTGCCCCGTTGCCCCCCCCCCTGGATCCGCCAATGTGCTGGATAGGGTATTATGACTGGCAGACTGGCAGGAATAAGCAGCAGCATCTGAGTGTTTAATGCTCCACATGTCTATCCATTTCACCTCTTCCATAAGCCTGGCAAGTGGTGACACATAGTCACTTGATCCCCCAGGCACTCCGTTTGGATGAAATCTGTGTAAAACTGCATTGAGTGTCATATTACAATACCCGATGCACAGTATCCTGGCAGACGGGTATGCAGTTGCAAATGTCACTGCTTGATGCAGAACACATAGGGATGAGGGAGGTGATATTTATATGCCAATGATTACATGTAAAGTACAATTTATATATGCCGCCACAAAAATTAATCTCTCTTCAGGGTCTATTAATAGTTTTTCAATCTCCCACCGCAGGGACCTGTGGACTAGTACAGAAACACCCCGGGATAGGCTAGTATGACACGAGTGTTGCGCCTACTGGACCCAAGATTTATGGATCCATTTAGTTAGATCCGCTGTTAAATGTGTCTCCTGTAGACACAGAATATGAGGATTAAATTGCCTGACTGTTGAGAACATCATGGTGCGCTTCCTAGCACTCCCTAAGCCCCTAACATTCCAAGATATTATCCGTATATCCGCCATATCAAACAATCATGAGAGAAATGACGCAATCCCACCACCCAGTGTATTCTCAGGATCCATTAACCTATTAGGACCCACGGCAATGATCTAACCGATAGAAGGAATAGCAGTGCATATTAAAGAAAAACCAAAGAACAAAATATATATATATTAAACAGCATCTAGTGCAGGCATGTCCAAACTGCGGCCCTCCAGCTGTTGCAAAACTACAACTCCCAGCATGCCTGGATAGCTTACAGCTATTAGAGCATGCTGGGAGTTGTAGTTTTGCAACAGCTGGAGGGCCGCAGTTTGGACATGCCTTATCTAGTGTTTGAGCGCGAAACTCAAGATTCTGTTTGAGTGCTTGAATTTTCAAACTAGCAAAAGGTAGAAAGTCCGTGGCATTAATCTCACGGGGTGTGCTATTTGCACAATGTGCCACTTGCACAGAACAGACTATGTAACAATATTTGAAAAAGTCAATCCTAACTTCACATTTATGCATATATCCTAAACATACGGATACAGAAGAACCGGGAGCAGTCTCTAAAAATAGGCCCTTGCAAGATGACTTCCATGGCCTATGGTACAGATCAGGCCAATATGGCATGTGAGCCGCAACTGCAGGCCTGAAATATATGGAGGGAAAGAAAAGAAGGACAGAGAGGGTCAGGGAAGGGGGGAAGAGATGGAGAGGGGAAAAATGTCAGAGGGAGAAAGGGAGAGAGACGAAGAGGAAATGAGTCCAAATGAAACCTGGATTCCGATTTATTCTACACTGACAGTAGCAGCTGTAGAGCAAGTCCCCAGGTAGGTTCTCAAATTGAAGCTCTCGCCGATCGGGCCTTGCCGTCCAGCCAGGAGGATGCCTCCTTCGGCGTGTTGAAGAATCTGGAAACTTCACCATCCACAACCCTCAGCCTGGCAGGATAGGATAGAATATGGTAAGTTCAGATCTCTCAGCTGTCGTTTTACAGCGGTGAAAGTTGCCCTGTGTTTCTGGAGTTCCGCCGACAAATCGGGGAATAACATTATATTGGCATTTTCAAATCGTAGCTCTTGCTTGCTGCGAGCTAAATATAGAATATGATCTCTATCTGAAGAATTAAGTAAGCGGGCCAACAAAGGTCTCGGAGGTGCCCCTGGCGGCAGTGGTTTGGTTGGGACACAGTGGACCCGTTCAACTGCTAAGGCTAAGGAAAAGATGGTGTGCGGGAAAAGTAGACCACAGCCACATGGCCGCGAACTTACATGGGTTTTTGCCCTCCGCTTCTCTGGGAATCCGATAATGCGCAAATTGTTATGGCGTACCCGATTTTCATAATCATTGCACTTTTGCTGCCAAAAAACCACTTTTTTCCAATGCAGACAGTTGCAGGGGAATGGGATTGGTGCGGTCCTCCAGGGTGGACACCCGCTCCTCCGTTTCTCTGACCCGCTCCCGCAGGTTTTACATATCTTGCCTCAGGAAGCCTGAATCCATCTTTACCTCCTCCATCTTCCCGGATAGAGAGGATCGACAGACGGAGATGGCATGGAGGAGTTGTTCAGTAACCTGTTTCAAGGTACGCTCAGGCTCCCACTCAGAGTCTATAGCAGGGGTGGATGGAACATCCGGCATAGCCGCCACGACCGAGTACGCCTGTGAGCCGGCGCAATCTTGTTGCTCAGGTCAGGCGAACTCCTGGAGCTTATCTACTGCAGACAAGACTTTGTTTCTCGGCATTCTCAGTTCTCAGGGCTTTCCCGATCTTCTCCCCACTGTGGAGTAAATGTTTGCGGCTGGTAAAGTTCAGGATAACTGCAGTGGAGCTCCTCTAGGCACGTCTGCTCATGTCGGCTACTGGCCATGCCCCCCTGCTATCATAGACTACCATGTGATGGATCAGAAACTCCTTCATGTTTGTTTTTTTGCTCCTGTGATAGAACAGAAAACCGGAAATGTCAACACAAAGTTGAACTTATTCGATGAGTAGAGTACATCTACTGTTCTCTTCATGGTTTCACAATTTTCGTAATTTGGACAAGAATTGCAGCACATATACCGAACTGTGGCAATAATATTGAACTTTTACAAACCGGATTCCAAAAAAGTTGGGACACTAAACAAATTGTGAATAAAAACTGAATGCAATGATGTGGAGATGGCAAATGTCAATATTTTATTTGTAATAGAACGTAGATGACAGATCAAACGTTTAATCCGAGTAAATGTATCATTTTAAAGGAAAAATACAATGATTCAAATTTTCACGGCGTCAACAAATCCCCAAAAAGTTGGGACAAGTAGCAATAAGAGGCTGGAAAAGGTAAATTTGAGCATAATGAAGAACTGGAAGACCAATTAACACTAATTTGGTCAATTGGCAACATGATTGGGTATAAAAAGAGCTTCTCAGAGTGGCAGTGTCTCTCAGAAGCCAAGATGGTGTCACCACCAGACATCTGAGAAGCTCTGACAGATGCCTTTCAGAACCTCCTCCTTGAGCTTCCTTTGTTTTGCTTTCAGTTCCTCATCTCGTTAGCCTCTCTCAGCTGTCATGTAGTTGGACTGATTGCATCCCTTTAAATTCCTCCCCATAGTGCATCAGTGTGCGGTTTATATTTCTTGCTGGAGTGTGTGTGCATGCTGATCCTACTTCCCAGTCTTCTACAAGATAAGTGTTGTGCATTCATTTGTGTTTTTGGATCCTTGGTGACCCTGACTCCCTCCGTATCTAGTGTAGGGAGCCGGTGGTCGTGTCCCCTCACTATTATAGGGTGTTCAGGTGTTATACAGTCGAGGTACGAGGATATGCGATCATCTACCATTGGGATTATCGCATAGGCTGAGCAGTAAGGGAGAGAGCCAGGTCTGATGCAGGGGTCTCCCTTTTGTTCCTTAGTTTTGGATCCAGTGAGTTGTATATTCATTTTGTGTTGTCTTGTTTTCTGTACACCTTCCATGACAGATGGGTAGAGGATCACCAATTCCCACAATGTTGCGCAGAAAGATAGTGGAGCAATATCAGAAAGGTGTAACCCAGCGAAAAATTGCAAAGACTTTGCATCTATCATCATCAACTGTGCATAACATCATTCGAAGATTCTGAGAATCTGGAACAATCTCTGTGCATAAGGGTCAAGGCCGTAAAACCATACTGGATGCCCGTGATCTCCGGGCCCTTAAACGACACTGCACCACAAACAGGAATGCTACTGTAAAGGAAATCACAGAATGGGCTCAGGAATACTTCCAGAAACCATTGTCAGTGAACACAATCCACCGTGCCATCCGCCATTGCCAGCTGAAACTCTACAGTGCAAAGAAGAAGCCATTTCTAAGCAAGATCCACAAGCTCAGGCGTTTTCACTGGGCCAGGGATCATTTAAAATGAAGTGTGGCAAAATGGAAGACTGTTCTGTGGTCAGACGAGTCACGATTCGAAGTTATTTTTGGAAATCTGGGACGCCATGTCATCCGGACCAAAGAGGACAAGGACAACCCAAGTTGTTATCAACGCTCAGTTCAGATGCCTGCATCTCTGATGGTATGGGGTTGCATGAGTGCGTGTGGCATGGGCAGCTTGCATGTCTGGAAAGGCACCATCAATGCAGAAAAAATATATTCAGGTTCTAGAACAACATATGCTCCCATCCAGATGTCATCTCTTTCAGGGAAGACCCTGCATTTTTCAACAAGATAATGCCAGACCACATTCTGCATCAATCACAACATCATGGCTGCGTAGGAGAAGGATCCGGGTACTGAAATGGCCAGTCTGCAGTCCAGATCTTTCACCTATAGAGAACATTTGGCGCATCATAAAGAGGAAGGTGCAACAAAGAAGGCCCAAGACGATTGAACAGTTAGAGGCCTGTATTAGACAAGAATGGGAGAGCATTCCTATTTCTAAACTTGAGAAACTGGTCTCCTCGGTCCCCAGACGTCTGTTGAGTGTTGTAAGAAGAAGGGGAGATGCCACACAGTGGTGAAAATGGCCTTGTCCCAACTTTTTGGGGATTTGTTGACATCATGAAATTCTGATATTTTTCCCTTAAAATAATGCATTTTCTCAGTTTAAACTTTTGTTCCGTGATTTATGTTCTATTCTGAATAAAATATTAGAAGTTGGCACCTCCACATCATTGCATTCAGTTTTTATTCACGATTTGTATAGTGTCCCAACTTTTTTGGAATCCGGTTTGTACTATAACTCTGTATTTTTGGCACAATTATGAAAATCAGAGGAAAGAAAACAAAAAACTGAAAAAAATAATGATATTTTGATGGCTTTGTCTGACCACTTCTTTCCTTAGGCTTACTCCATGTGAGTGATGGAGAAACTACTAATTTCATTTATATAATTGCATAGTCTCTTCTCTTCCAGTTGCCGGCTCCAGGTACGGTAGTTTATTTAAAGTTTTATTCCTGACAGGAGCCTGACTTTAGTTACTTTTCACGCAGAAATGAATGGTATTGGCTGCAACAATATCAATATTTCATCCGATCTTTGTTCAGCCCCATTTTAGCTTTTCTTAATGGTGCACTTTACCAGCCGGTTTTGTCATACATCATTAAACAGAAGCTATAGTACTCGTGCACCGCTGCTGATTTACTGTAGACAGTAATGTTTAAGATCGCATTAAACACCACACATACTCTCAGCTATTTGAGCAGCATCACAGTAATGAACAGTCAATAGTCATTCTAAGTTAGTACCCTTTGGAGCTTTTATGACTGAATCAAATAAGTATCCTTTGTACTTCCAATGACGGAGGCCCTAATGTCATATAATGAATTTAGGATCTAATCTAAACTTCAAAGGATTTTTTTTTATCCATTGACTCTTGAGATGAACTGTATAAAATGTAAAATAACTCTGGAAATCTGAATATTCAGAGTCTAGCTTTTAATAAAATGCAGAAAATGAATCTTTGCTAAGGCCCCCAGCTCTGAAAGATTTACTTGGGAAAATAGATAGGAAATGTCACAGTGACACAGCCGCACTGATGGCTCTCTTCACGTATCATTCACATTGAATATTGTATGGACCATCCAGCTACATTCTCATAAGTTACTGTATATTAAAAACAAAGACAGCTGTGAAAAATGTTAGGATAATCCACAAGCACTGACATGGTGAAAGAACAGACATATTATTAAATAATTTTTAGCATTTATAATAATAAAAGAGAAAAAAGAAATATGAATGTTCACAAAGGCTGACATTAAAATTAATAGTCCTGTGCTGTAATACCAGCCAGAGCCCAGAGACAAGAGTGGCACTATTTCAGTGTATATTTTTTTTAACAGATTAAGAAGATATTGCAACAATGTTTTGATGGAGCCAATAGGAAGTAGGGAATAAAGGAAGTAAGGAATGACGGAAAGAAAGAAGGAGAGTGTAACGGTCTGGTTCACTGTGACAGTTTTGGCCGTGTAGGCTTGCTGCATGCTCTCTTGCGTACTGGCTGCAGGCCGAAACCTGTGTATGCTGGCTGCTTGGGGCTGCGTGCTGGCTTTGGTATTTTGTGTGAACTATGCCAGAGTTTGTGTGTACTCCCCGTGTCTGCATCTCTGTGCAGTTCCTGTCTCTGGTGCCGTGCAGGCTGGCTGCAGGCTCCCTTGTGTACTGCCTGCAGGCTGTCTCCTGTGTATGCTGGTTGCTTGGGACTGCATGCTGGCTGCGGTGGTGTGTGTGAACTGTGTCCTGTGTTTGTGGCTTCCGTGTCTGCATCTCTGTGGCTCCTGTCTCTGGTGCCGTGCAGTCAGGCTGCATGCGCTTTGTGTACTGGCTGTGGGTGTTCCCGTGTATGCTGGTTCTGTTATGCATGTTGGCTGTGGCCTTGTGTGTAAACAGGTTCTCAGTATGGATGCATTTCTTATTGTGTCATGGGTTGTTTGTGCTCTGGTGTACTGGCTGCGGTGGACTCTGTGTATGCTGGTTGCCAGGGGCAACGTCCAGTACTGCATCCTGTGTGTTCAATTCCCTGTTCATGCAGGGATCCCCTCCCTGTTTGGTTCTGATGGGGTTAACTTCCCCTGGTCTGTTCCTGGGAGAGGCTTATCAGGTGCCCTCATTATCCAGCTATATCTATCTGTGAGCTGTGGGGCTTGTGGTCAGTCTATCTTCTACCTTGATGGGTGTATCACCTTGCTGCTCACTCAGGAGGTCAGTCTGTCCTGTGCCTTGCTGGGTGTAGCCCCTTGCTGCTGACCCAGTGCGTTTTACCATCTGCCCTTGTTTGTGGTGTCGCCTGGTAATGCATTGATGTTATTCCTTTGCCTGATCTTCTGTACCTGTTCTGTGTCCTGATCCTGTCTGTTTCATGTTTAGCCTAGCAGTAAATAATGCACTATAATAATAGATGCAAGCATATCATATGGACTAAGCCCTCACTCTATTGAAAAAAATCTGAGACTCTTGGTCAATACATTTTGATCAAAACACATCTAAGCCCACCTACCATGGTTCAGCCCTCCGGGAAACCAACCCCCTTCTAGGGGACACAACACACAGGGAAAACGTCTTACATAAATGCAGGGACAAGCACCAACAACAGCCCAGACATGTAACAACAATCAAGACGTACAACACACCCTAAACATAAGCCCACACCTAACATAGGTTAGGTAGGCTGTAAGGAGCATATAAATGGAAGACAATTTATGTCCAACAAGGTGGCCCTCAAGGACTGGGAAGAATCACCCAGGAAAGGAGCAGAGCTCCAACACCAAACAAGGCTGGAGTACAACTGCCCCCAGCCAGGAAGCCACAGATAAAGTCAAGCTAGTGGCCACACCCAGGACACACCTAAATCCCCACTAGCTAGAGGATTAACCCCTCACTCACCAAACCGCAGGGAGACACACCTTAAAGGGGAAATGCACGTGCAAACCGACAACACGTTGCAACCGGCAACCAGTCTGCACGGCAACCACGTCACGGTCAAACAACAATATGACCGTGACATTGTAGTAACGGAACTTCACCATACCTAGTGAATTATAACTGGGTTTGCCTGTAAATTGCCGGTGTTTCAAAAAATAAAGCAAGATTTGGACTTTAATCCTGTTGTCTGCAAAGGACTCTGTCACCGCCACCCTGCTTGAGAGAGCAATCTATTACAATTGGTGGACGATGTTGGCAACATCAAGTTGTTAGGAACAACGGCGTAGGAGTTGATGGCTTAATGTCCTTGGTTTTGCAAAGTTTATCGACTGAAATGGAGGAAATCCTGAAGCAGCTGGTACAGGCCCAGTCCCAGCAGCAGGAAACCAATTGTTTTCTGGTGGAGCAGATAGCTGTATTGAGAGAGACTGTTGTAGCTCCAGCCCAACGAGTAGCAGCAAGCCCCGAGAGACTTTTAATGTGAGGAAGGCTGGGCAGCAGGCCTT